>NW_027315572.1:0-160491 GCF_039878825.1 Excalfactoria chinensis | reverse complement strand
TCATAGAGACCCCCATAGGACCCCATAGGACCCCATAGAGACCCTATAGGACCCCATAGAGACCCCATAGCCCCCCATAGGACCCCATAGAGACCCCATAGGACCCCATAGGACCCCATAGAGCCCCATAGAGACCCCATAGAGCCCCATAGAGCCCATAGAGACCCCATAGGACCTCATAGAGACCCCCATAGAGCCCCATAGAGACCCCATAGGACCCCATAGAGGCCCCCATAGATCAGGCCCCATAGAGACCCTATAAGCCCCCATAGAGCCCCATAGAGACCCTATAAGACCCCATAGGACCCCATAAGACCCCATAGGTTTCCATAGAGTCCCCATAAGACCCCATAGAGACCCTATAAGACCCCATAGAGACCATAGAGCCCCATAGGGACCCCATAGACCATAGAGACCCATTTGAAACCCATAGAGACCCCCATAGGCCCCAATTGGACCCCATAGGACCATAGAGCCCCATAGAGACCCCATAGGACCCCATAGAGACCCCATAGGACCCCATAGAGCCCCTATAGGACCCCATAGGGACCCCATAAGACCCCATAGGGACCCATAGGTCCCCATTATCCCCTATACCCCGCTGTCCATCCCAGCTGGCCTCAATTCCCAGCAGCAGCTGCGGCTGATCCCGGCTCCACCCCGACCCCATTATACCCCACATACAGATATAGGGGCAGAGAGGTAGCTGGACCCCATAGGACCCATAGAGACCCCATAGGACCCCATAGGACCCAATTGGACCCCATAGAGACCCCATAGAACCCATTTGAACCCCATAGGACCCCATAGAGACCCCATAGAGACCCCATAGGAACCCCATAGGCCCCAATTGGACCCCATAGGACCCCATAGAGACCCCATAGGCCCCAATTGGACCCCATAGAGACCCCATAGAACCCATTTGAACCCCATAGGCCCCAATTGGACCCCATAGAGACCCATAGAGACCTATAGAGCCCCATAGAGACCCCATAGGCCCCAATTGAACCCATAGGACCCCATAGAGACCCCATAGGCCCCTTTTGAACCTATAGGACCCCATAGGCCTCATTTGAACCCCATAGGACCCATAGGCCCCATTTGAACCCCATAGGACCCCATAGAGACCCCATAGGGACCCATTTGAACCCCATTGAACCCCATAGGACCCCATAGAGACCCATAAGCCTCAATTGGACCCCATAGAGATCCCATAGAGACCCCATAGGACCCATTTGAACCCCATGGGACCCCATAGGCCTTCAATTGACCCCATAGAGACCCCATAGGCCCCATTTGAACCCCATAGGACCCCATAGAGACCCCATATGGACCCCATAGAGCCCAATAGACCCCCAATAGGACCCAATAGAGCCCCATAGATGCCCCATAGAGCCCCCATATGACCCCATAGAACCTAATGGGACCCCCAATAGACCCTCATAGAGCCCCATAGAGCCCCATAGAGCCCCATATCTCCCATAGGACCCCATAGGACCCTATAGAGCCCCATAGACCACAATAGGACCCCATAGAGCCCCCATAGGACCCCCATAGACACCCCATAGAGCCCCATAGGACCCCATAGGGACCCCATAGGACCCCATAGATGCCCTTATAGGACCCATTTGAACCCCATAGGACCCCATAGAGACCCCATAGAGCCCCATAGGACCCCATAGAGACCCCATAGGGGACCCCATAGGACCCCATAGATGCCCTTATAGGACCCCATAGACACCCCATAGAGCCCCATAGGACCCCATAGGACCCCATAGAGACCCCATAGATGCCCTTATAGGACCCATTTGAACCCCATAGGACCCCATAGACACCCCATAGAGCCCCATAGGACCCCATAGGCCCAAATTGGACCCCATAGGACCCTTAGAGACCCCATAGACCCCATAGATACCCCATAAGCCTCAATTGGACCCCATAGGACCCCATAGGCCCCATTTGAACCCCATAGGACCCATAGAGCCCCATTAGACCCTATAAGACCCATAGGACCCCATAGAGACCCTATAAGACCCCATAGAGCCCCATAGGCCCCATAGAGACCCTATAAGACCCATAGGACCCCATAGAGACCCCATAGACGCCCTATAGGACCCATTTGAACCCCATAGGACCCCATAGAGACCCCATAGGACCCCATAGAGACCCCATAAGGCCTCAATTGGACCCCATAGGGACCCCATAGGCCCCTTTTGAAACCCATAGGACCCCATAGGCCCCAATTGGACCCCATAGAGACCCCATAGGAACCCATAGACGCCCTATAGGACCCATAGGCCCCAATAGGACCCCATAGAGACCCCATAAGCCTCAATTGGACCCCATAGGACCCATTTGAACCCCATAGGACCCCATAGAGACCCCGTAGGCCCCAATTGGACCCCATAGAGTCCCCATAGGAAGCCATAAGACCCCATAGAGACCCCATAGGCCCCAATTGGACCCCATAGAGACCCCATAGAGACCCCATAGGACCCCGTAAGACCCCATAGAGACCCTATAAGACCCCATAGATGCCCCATTTGAACCCCATAGAGACCCATAGGCCCCTTTTGAAACCCATAGGACCCCATAGGCCCCCAATTAGACCCCATAGGCCCCATTGGAACCCCATAGAGACCCCATAGGCCCCATTTGAACCCCATAGGACCCCATAGAGACCCCATAAGCCTCAATTGGACCCCATAGAGACCCCATAGAGACCCCATAGGACCCATTTGAACCCCATAGAGACCCATAGGACCCTATAGGGACCCATTTAAACCCCATAGGACCCCATAGAGACCCATAGGACCCCATAGGGACCCATTTGAACCCATAGGACCCATAGAGACCCCATAGGACCCCATAGGGACCCCATAGGGATGGGAGGGAGAGAGGGGGACCCATAGAGATACATAGGACCCTATTTAAACCCCATAGGGACCCATAGAGATACATAGGGACCCATAGAGATACATAGGGACCCCATAGAGATACATAGGGACCCCATAGAGATACATAGGGACCCATAGAGATACATAGGGACCCCATAGAGATACATAGGGACACATAGGGATACATAGGGGACCCATAGGGATACATAGGACCCATAGGGATACATAGGGACACATAGGGATACATAGGGACCCCATAGGACCCCATAAGCCTCAATTGGACCCCATAGGACCCCCATAGGCCCCAATTGGACCCCATATTACCCCATAGAGACCCCATAGGCCCCCAATTGGACCCCATAGAGACCCCATAGAGGACCCATAGAGACCCCATAGAGACCCCATTTGAACCAGATAGGACCCCATAGATGCCCCATTTGAACCCCATAGAGACCCCATAGGCCCCTTTTGAAACCCATAGGACCCCATATGGCCCCAATTAGACCCCATAGGCCCCATTGGAACCCCATAGAGACCCCATAGGCCCCATTTGAACCCCATAGGACCCCATAGAGACCCCATAAGCCTCAATTGGACCCCATAGAGACCCCATAGGACCCATTTGAACCCCATGGGACCCCATAGGCTTCAATTGGACCCCATAGAGACCCCATAGGCCCCAATTGGACCCCATAGAGACCCATAGGACCCTATAGGGGACCCCATTTAAACCCCATAGGACCCCATAGAGACCCATAGGACCCCATAGGGACCCCATTTGAACCCCATAGGACCCCATAGAGACCCCATAGAGACCCCATAGGACCCCATAGGGATGGGAGGGAGAGAGGGGGACCCATAGAGATACATAGGACCCTATTTAAACCCCATAGGGACCCATAGAGATACATAGGGACCCATAGAGATACATAGGGACCCATAGAGATACATAGGGACCCCATAGAGACCCCATATAACCCATTTGAACCCCATAGGACCCCATAGAGACCCCATAGGGACCCCATTGGACCCCATAGGGACCCCATAGGGATGGAGGGAGAGAGGGGGACCCATAGAGATACATAGGACCCTATTTAAACCCCATAGGGACCCATAGAGATACATAGGGGACCCATAGAGATACATAGGGACCCCATAGAGACCCCATATAACCCATTTGAACCCCCATAGGACCCCATAGAGACCCCATAGGGACCCCCATAGGGATGGGAGGGAGAGAGGGGGACCCATAGAGATACATAGGGACCCATAGAGATACATAGGGACCCATAGAGATACATAGGGACCCCATAGGGATACATAGGGACCCCATAGGGATACATAGGGGACACATAGGGATACATAGGGATACATAGGTGATACATAGGACCCATAGGGATACATAGGGACCCCATAGGGATACATAGGGACACATAGGGATACATAGGGATACATAGGGATACATAGGACCCATAGGGATACATAGGGACACATAGGGATACATAGGGACCCCATAGAGATACATAGGGACCCATAGGGATACATAGGGACACATAGGGATACATAGGGACCCATAGGGATACATAGGGACCCATAGGGATACATAGGACCCTATTTAAACCCCATAGGACCCCATAGGACCCTATAGGGACCCCATTTAAACCACATAGGACCCCATAGGGACCCATTGAACCCCATAGGACCCCATAGAGACCATAGAGCCCCATAGAGGCCCCATAGAGACCCCATAGGCCCCAATTGGACCCCATAGGACCCCATAGAGACCCCATAGACGCCCTATAGGACCCATTTAAACCCCATAGGCCCCAATTGGACCCCATAGAGACCCCATAGGACCCCATAGACGCCCTATAGGACCCATTTGAACCCCATAGGACCCCATAGGCCTCCATTGGCCCCCATAGAGCACCATAGGGACCCATTTGAACCCCATAGAGACCCCATAGGCCCCAATAGGACCCCATAGGGACCCCATAGGCCCCAATTGGACCCCATAGAGACCCCATAGGACCCTATAGAGACCCCATTTAAACCACATAGGACCCCATAAGACCCATTTGAACCCCATAGGCCCAATGGACCCCATAGGACCCCATAGAGACCCCATAGGCCCCATTTGAACCCCATAGGACCCCATAGAGGACTCCATATAACCCATTTGAACCTCATAGGACCCCCATAGGGACCCCATAGGAACCCATAGGCCCCATTTGAACCCCATAGGACCCCATAGAGACCCCATATAACCCATTTGAACCCCATAGGACCCCATAGGGACCCCATAGGAACCCATAGGCCCCATTTGAACCCCATAGGACCCCCATAGAGACCCCATATAACCCATTTGAACCCCATAGAGACCCCATATAACCCATCTGAATCCCATAGGACCCCATAGAGACCCCATAGGCCCCTTTTGAACCCTATAGGACCCCATAGAGACCCCATAGGCCCCTTTTGAAACCCATAGGACCCCATAGGGACCCCATAGGACCCCATGGAGACCCCATTAGATGCCCTTATAGGACCCATTGAACCCCATAGGACCTCATAGACACCCCATAGGACCCCATTTGAACCCGATAGGACCCCATAGATGCCCCATAGGCCCCAATTGGACCCCATACAGACCCCATAGAGACCCCATAGGCCCCATTTGAATCCCATAGGCCCCAATGGACCCCATAGGGGACCCCATAGGGACCCATTTGAACCCCATAGGACCCCATAAGCCTCAATTGGACCCGATAGAGTACCCATAGGACCCTATAAGACCCATTTGAACCCCATAGGACCCCATAGAGCCCCATAGAGCCCCATAGAGACCCCATAGGCCCCATAAGACCCATTTGAACCCCATAGGACCCCATAAGACCCCTATAGAGACCCCATTTAAACCCCATAGGATCCCATAGGCCCCAATTGGACCCCATAGGCACCCATTTGAACCCCATAGGACCCCATAGAGACCCCATAAGCCTCAATTGGACCCCATAGAGACCCCATAGGCCCCCAATTGGACCCCATAGGGACCCCATAGGACCCATTTGAACCCCATAGGACCCCATAGGCCCCAATTGGACCCCATAGAGACCCCATAGAGACCCCATAGAGACCCCATAGGCCCCATTTGAACCCCATAGAGACCCCATAGGCCCCAATTGGACCCCATAGAGACCCCATAGGACCCCATAAACACCCTATAGGACCCATTTAAACCCCATAGGCCCCAATTGGACCCCATAGAGACCCCATAGGACCCCATAGACACCCTATAGGACCCATTTAAACCCCATAGGCCCCAATTGGACCCCATAGGGACCCCATAGGGACCCATTTGAACCCCATAGGACCCCATAGGCCCCAATTGGACCCCATAGAGACCCATAGACGCCCTATAGGACCCATTTGAACCCCATAGGACCCCATAGAGAACCCATAGGGACTCGTTTAAACCCCATAGAGACCCCATAGGCCCCCAATTGAACCCCATAGAGACCCCATAGACGCCCTATTGGACCCATTTGATCCCCAATAGGACCCCATAGGCCCCAATTGGACCCCATAGAGACCCCATAGGACCCTATAGAGACCCCATTTGAACCCCATGGGACCCCATAGGCTTCAATTGGACCCCATAGAGACCCAATAGGACCTCATAGGACCCCATAGTGACCCCATAGACGCCCTATAGGACCCATTTTGAACCCCATAGGACGCCCATAGGCCCCCATTGGCCCCATAGGGACCCCATAGGGACCCATTTGAACCCCATAGGACCCCATAAGACCCATTGGAACCACATAGGACCCCATAGGCTCCGTTTGAACCCCACAAGGACCCCATAGGACCCCATAGGGACCCCATAGGACCCTATAGGGACCCCATTTAAACACATAGGACCCCATAGGCCCCAATTGGACCCCATAGGACCCCATAGAGGCCCCATAGAGCCCCATAGGACCCCATTTGAACCAGATAGGACCCCATAGATGCCCCATTTGAACCCCATAGAGACCCCATAGGCCCCTTTTGAAACCCATAGGACCCCATAGGCCCCCAATTAGACCCCATAGGCCCCATTGGAACCCCATAGAGACCCCATAGGCCCCATTTGAACCCCATAGGACCCCATAGAGACCCCATAAGCCTCAATTGGACCCCATAGAGACCCCATAGAGACCCCATAGGCCCCAGTTGGACCCATACAGACCCCATAGAGACCCCATAGGCCCCATTTGAATCCCTAGGCCCCAATTGGACCCCATAGAGACCCCATAGGACCCCATAAACACCCTATAGGACCCATTTAAACCCCATAGGCCCCAATTGGACCCCATAGAGACCCCATAGGCCCCAATTGGACCCCATAGGGACCCCATAGAGACCCCATAGAGACCCCATAGCCCCAATTGGACCCCATAGGCCCCAATACGACCCAATAGAGACCCCATAAGCCTCAATTGGACCCCATAGGGACCCCCATAGGGACCCATTTGAACCCCATAGGAACCCATAGAGGACCCATAGGCCCCAATTGGACCCCATAGAGACCCATAGGCCCCAATTAGGACCCCATAGAGACCCCATAAGCCTCAATTGGACCCCATAGAGACCCCATAGGACCCATTTGAACCCCATGGGGACCCCATAGGCTTCAATTGGACCCCATAGAGACCCAATAGGACCCCATAGAGACCCCATAGGGGACCCCATAAGTCCCATTTGAACCACATAGGACCCCATAGGCCCCATTTGAACCCCATAGGACCCCATAGAGACCCCATATAACCCATCTGAATCCCATAGGACCCCATAGGCCCCTTTGAAACCCATAGGACCCCATAGAGACCCCATAGAGACTCATAAGCCTCAATTGGACCCCATAGGGACCCCATAGGGACCCCATAGGGACCCCATAGGGACCCCCATAGGGACCCCATAGGGACCCCATAGGCCCCTTTTGAACCCCATAGGACCCCATAGAGACCCCATAGGCCACATTTGAACCCCATAGGACCCCATAGGACCCCATAGAGACCCCAATATAACCCATTTGAAACCCCATAGGACCCCATAGAGACCCCATAGAGACCCATAAGCCTCAATTGGACCCCATAGGGACCCCATAGGGACTCATTTAAACCATAGGACCCCATAGAGACCCCATAGGCCCCAATTGGACCCCATAGAGACCCCATAGATGCCCTATAGGACCTATTTGAACCCTATAGGACCCCATAGAGACCCCATAGGACCCCATAGAGACCCCATAGGACCCATTTTGAACCCCATAGGACCCCATAGGCCCCAATAGGACCCCATAGAGACCCCATAGGACCCATTTGAACCCTATAGGACCCCATAGAGACCCCATAGGGACTCATTTAAACCCCATAGGGACCCATTTGAACCCCATAGGACGCCATAGAGACCCCATAGGCCCCTTTTGAAACCCATAGGACCCCATAGAGACCCCATAGGCCCCAGTTGGACCCCATAGAGACCCCATAAGCCTCAATTGGACCCCATAGAGACCCCATAGGGACCCCATAGGGACCCCCTAGGACCCATTTGAACCCCATAGGACCCCATAGAGACCCCATAGGCTCCAATGAACCCCATAGAGACCCCATAGGACCCCATAGGCCCCAACTGGACCCCATAGGACCCCATAGAGACCCCATAGGCCCATTTGAACTCCATAGGACCCCATAGGACCCCATAGAGACCCCATATAACCCATCTGAATCCCATAGGACCCCATAGAGACCCCATAGGCCCCTTTTGAAACCCATAGGACCCCATAGGCCCCAATTGGACCCCATAGAGACCCCATAGGACCCCATAAACACCCTATAGGACCCATTTAAACCCCATAGGCCCCAATTGGACCCCATAGAGACCCCATAGGACCCCATAGACACCCTATAGGACCCATTTAAACCCCATAGGCCCCAATTGGACCCCATAGAGACCCATAGGCCCCAATTGGACCCCATAGAGACCCCATAGGGACCCCATAGGGACCCATTTAAACCCCATAGGACCCCATTTAAACCCCATAGGACCCCATAGGCCCCAATTGGACCCCATAGAGACCCCATAGAGACTCATAGGGACTCATAGGGACTCATTTAAACCCCATAGAGACCCCATAGGCCCCAATTGGACCCCATAGAGACCCCATAGGACCATATAAGACCCATTTGAACCCCATAGATGCCCTATAAGACCCATTTGAACCCCATAGGACCCCATAGGCCCCAATTAGACCCCATAGAGACCCCATAGGACCATATAAGACCCATTTGAACCCCATAGATGCCCTATAAGACCCATTTGAACCCCATAGGACCCCATAGACGCCCTATAGGACCCATTTGAACCCCATAGGATCCCATAGGACCCCATAGAGACCCCATAGGCCCCAATTGAACCCCATAGAGACCCCATAGGCCCCTTTTGAACCCCATAGGACCCCATAGGCCCCAACTGGACCCCATAGGACCCCATAGGACCCATAGGGACCCCATAGGGACTCATTTAAACCCCATAGAGACCCCATAGAGACCCCATAGGACCCCATAGAGACCCCATAGAGACCCCATAAACACCCTATAGGACCCATTTAAACCCCATAGGGACCCATAGGACCCCATAGGGACACATAGGACCCCATAGAGACCTATAGAGACCCCATAGGACCACATAGAGACCCCATGGGCCCCATTTGAACCCCATGGGCCCCATTTGAACCCCATAGGACCCCATAGGCCCCAATTGGACCCCATAGAGACCCCATATAACCCCATATCCATCCTGTTGTTCCTATTGCAGGATCATCCCATTGGCTGCAGGACCGTCCCATTGACCGTAGCATCGTCCCATTGGCTGCCGGACCGTCCCATTGGCTGCAGGACCGTCCCATTGGCTGAAGGACCGTCCCATTGGCTGCTGCATCGTCCCATTGGCTGCTGCATCGTCCCATTGTGTGAGGTAGGATCATCGCAATGGCCTATTGCTACTTAATAATGCTCCATTAACACTAATAGTCCAGGGTACATTAATGCTATTAAGCACTAATAACTTGTTATTGGGAATTAATTAATCATTAGCCACTAATTAAGGCTCCATTGACAATAATTAAGGCTCCATTGACAATAATTAAGGCTCCATTCATAAAAACTAAGGCCAATAACTAAGGCTCCATTGATAAAAACTAAGGCTCCATTCATAAAAACTAAGGTTCCATTCATAAATACTAAGGCTCCATTCATAATAACTAAGGCTCCATTGATAAAAACTAAGGCTCCATTGATAAAAACTAAGGCTCCATTGACAATAATAGGAGTCCATTGACAATAATAGGAGTCCATTGACAATAATAGGAGTTCATAGCCAATCAGAAGCCAGAGTCCGTAGCCAATCAGAAGCCAGAGTCCGTAGCCAATCAGAAGCCAGAGTCCGTAGCCAATCAGAAGCCAGAGTCCGTAGCCAATCTGACGCCAGACTCCGTAGCCAATCAGAAGTCAGAGTCCGTAGCCAATCAGAAATCAGAGTCCGTAGCCAATCAGAAGTCAGAGTCCGTAGCCAATCAGAAGTCAGAGTCCGTAGCCAATCAGAAGCCAGGCTCCGTAGCCAATCAGAAGCCAGGCTCCGTAGCCAATCAGAAGCCAGGCTCCGTAGCCAATCAGAAGCCAGGCTCCGTAGCCAATCAGAAGCCAGCCTCCGTAGCCAATCAGAAGCCAGAGTCCGTGGCCAATCAGAAGCCAGAGTCCGTGGCCAATCAGAAGCCAGAGTCCGTGGCCAATCAGAAGTCAGACTCCGTAGCCAATCAGAAGTCAGAGTCCGTAGCCAATCAGACGTCAGAGTCCGTGGCCAATCAGACGTCAGAGTCCGTGGCCAATCAGACGTCAGAGTCCGTGGCCAATCAGACGTCAGAGTCCGTGGCCAATCAGAAGTCAGAGTCCGTAGCCAATCAGAAGCCAGACTCCGTAGCCAATCAGAAGCCAGGCTCCGTAGCCAATCAGAAGCCAGGCTCCGTAGCCAATCAGAAGCCAGAGTCCGTAGCCAATCATAAGTCAGAGTCCGTAGCCAATCATAAGTCAGAGTCCGTAGCCAATCATAAGTCAGACTCCATAGCCAATCATAAGCCAGGCTCCGTAGCCAATCATAAGCCAGGCTCCGTAGCCAATCAGAAGCCAGAGTCCATAGCCAATCAGAAGTCAGAGTCCGTAGCCAATCAGAAGTCAGACTCCGCAGCCAATCAGAAGTCAGACTCCGTAGCCAATAATAAATAAGACTCCATTGCCAATTAATAGGAGCCCATTGATAATAGATCAGAATCCATTGCCAATAACTAAGACTCCATTGCCAATAAATAAGACGCCATTGACATTATATAAGTAAGACTCCATTGCCAATAAAGGGAACTCCATTGACTATAATATGCCATTGCCAATAAATAAGACTCCATTCCTAATTAATAAGACTCCATTGCTAATAAATAAGACTCCATAGCCAATAAATAAGACTCCATTGCCAATTAATAGGACCCCATTGATAATAAATAAAACCCCATTGATAATAAATAAGACTCCATTGCTAATAAATAAGACTCCATTGCCAATAAATAAGACCCCATTGCCAATATATAAGACTCCAAGGCCAATAAATGAGACTCCATTGCCTATAAATAAGACCCCATAGCCAATACATAAGACCCCATAGCCAATACATAAGACCCCATAGCCAATACATTAGACCCCATAGCCAATAAATAAGACTCCATAGCCAATAAATAAGACTCCATTGCCAATATATAAGACCCCATTGCCAATATATAAGACTCCATTGCCAATATATAAGACTCCATTGCCAATAAATAAGACTCCATTGCCAATAAATAAGACTCCATTGCCAATAAATAAGACTCCATTGCCAATAAATGAGACTCCAAGGCCAATAAATGAGACTCCAAGGCCAATAAATGAGACTCCAAGGCCAATAAATGAGACTCCAATGCTAATATAAAGGACTCCACTGCCCATAACTAAGACTCCAATGCCAATTAATAAGACGCCATTGACATTATATAAGTAAGACTCTATTGCCAATAAAGGGAACTCCATTGACTATAATATGCCATTGCCAATAAATAAGACTCCATTCCTAATTAATAAGACTCCACTGCCAATAAATAAGACTCCATTGCCAATTAGTAGGACCCCATTGATAATAAATAAGACCCCATTGATAATAAATAAGACCCCATTGATAATAAATAAGACCCCATTGATAATAAATATGACTCCATAGCCAATAATTAAGACTCCATTGCCTATAAATAAGACTCCAATACTAACAATTTAGAAGACACTGGTAATAAATAACAATCTATTGGTAATAACTAAGAACCCAGTGCTAATAAATCAGACTCCATTGCCAATAACTAAGACTCCACTGGCAATAAATAGACTAAATTGCCAACAAGCAAGAGTCCATTGCCAACAATAATAATATATTGCCAATATATTAGACTGCATTGCCAATAAATAAGACTTCATTGACAAAAACTAAGACTCCATTGCTAATTCGACTCAATTGCCTATTAATAAGATATCATTGCTAATAAATAAGACTCCATTGCCAATAAGTCAGACTTCACTGTTAATTGGACTCCATTGGTAATAACTAAGACTCCATTGCTAATAAATAATACTGCATTAATAATGAATACTCCGTTGCTAATAAATAAGACTCCATTGCTAGTACATAAGAATCCAGTGCTAATTAGTAAGACTGCATTGCCAATAAATAAGACCCCATTGCCAGTAAATAAGAATCCATATCCATTAAATAAAACTCCATATTCAGTAAATTAGAATATATTGCTAATAAATAAGACTCCATTGCTACTAAGACTCAATTAACAATAAATCAGACTCTATTCCTTATCAGACTCCACTGAGAATCAATCAGACTCCATTGCTACTAAATTAGACTCGATTGCCAAAAACTAAGACTCCATTAATAACAAATAAGACTCTATCTACAATAAATTAGACTCAATTGCAAATAAGTAAGACTCCATTGACAAAAAGTAAGATAACATTACTAATAAATCAGACTCCATTGCTATTAAATAAGACTCCAATGCCTATAAATAAGATTTGCTAATTAATAATATTCTATTTCCAATAAATAAGACTCCATTGCCAATCAATAAGACTATATTGCTAATAAATAAGACTCCATTGCTTATTAGACTCCATTGGCAATATTTAAGACTCCAATTGCCGATAAGACCCCCCTGCCAATAAATAAGACTCTATTCCTAACTAATAAGACTCCACTGACAAGAAATAAGACTCCATTGCTTATTAGACTCAATTGTCTATATATAAGACTCCATTGCTATTAAAAGACTCCGTTGCTATAAAATGAAACACCATTGCTAATAACTAAGACTCCATGGCCAAGAAATAAGACTCCATTGCCATTAAATAGGACCCCACTGAGAAAAAGTATGACCCCATTGCTAATTAGACTCCATTGCCAATAGATAAGACTCCACTGCCAATAAATCAAACTCCATTGGCAATAATTCAGACTCCATTGGCAATAAATAGAATTAAATGAATAATTAAGACTCCGTTGCTAATAAATAAGAATCCATATCCAATCAATAAAACTCCATATTCAGGAAATAAGAAGATATTGCCAATAAAGAAGACTCCACTGCCGATAAATCAGACTCCATTGCTGATAAGACACCACTGCCAATAAACAAGACTCAATTCCTAATTGATAAGACTCCAGTGACAGGAAATAAGACTCCATTGCTAATAACTAAGACTCCACTGCCATTAATAAGTAAGACTCCATTGACCATAAATGGAACTCCATTGCCAATCACATGCCATTGCCAATAAGACTCCAATCTTAATTAATAAGACTCCATTGCCAATAAATAGGGCTCCGTGTTCAATAAATAGCACTCCTTGCCAATTAATAGGACCCCATTGATAATGCATTAGAATCCATTGCTAATTAATAAGACTCCATTGCCAATAAATAAGACTCCATTGCCAATAAATAAGACTCCATTGCCTATAAATAAGACTCCATTGATAACACATAATACAAGACTCCATAGCCAATAATATAAGACTCCATTCTTAATAAGACTCTATTGCCAATAATTAAGGCTCCATTGCTAATAAATAGGTGTCCATTGCCAATTAATGGGACCCCATTGCCAATTAATGGGACCCCATTGCCAATTAATGGGACCCCATTGCCAATTAATGGGACCCCATTGCCAATTAATGGGACCCCATTGCCAATTAATGGGACCCCATTGACAATAATGGGACCCCATTGCCAATAATGGGACCCCACTGCCAATAATGGGACCCCATTGCCAATAATGGGACCCCATTGACAACAATGGGACCCCATTGCCAATAAATAAGACTCCATTGCCAATAAGTAAGACTCCATTGCCAATAAGTAAGACTCCATTGCCAATTAATAGGATCCCATTGATAAAACATAAGACTCCATTGCCCATAAATAAGACTCCATTGCCAATATATAAGACCCCATTGCCAATATATAAGACCCCATAGCCAATAAATAAGACTCCATTGCCAATATATAAGACCCCATAGCCAATGAATAAGACTCCATTGCCTATAAATAAGACTCCATTGCCTATAAATAAGACTCCATTGCCTATAATGGGACCCCATTGCCAATAATGGGACCCCATTGCCAATAATGGGACCCCATTGACAATTAATGGGACCCCATTGACAATTAATGGGACCCCACTGACAATAATGGGACCCCATTGCCTATAAATAAGACCCCATTGACAATAATGGGACCCCATTGCCAATAATGGGACCCCATTGCCAATAATGGGACCCCGTTGACAATAATGGGACCCCATTGCCAATAATGGGACCCCATTGACAATAATGGGACCCCATTGACAATAATGGGACCCCATTGCCAATAATGGGACCCCATTGCCAATAATGGGACCCCATTGCCAATAATGGGACCCCATTGACAATAATGGGACCCCATTGACAACAATGGGACCCCATTGCCAATAAATAAGACTCCATTGCCAATAAGTAAGACTCCATTGCCAATTAATAGGATCCCATTGATAAAACATAAGACTCCATTGCCCATAAATAAGACTCCATTCTTAGTTAATAAGACTCCATTGCTAATTAGACTCCATTGCCAATAATAAGTCAGACTCCATTGACAATAAATAAGACACCGCTGCCATTAGATAAGACTCCATTGACATTAAATAACTAAGACTCCATAGCCAATAAATAACTAAGACTCCATTGCCAATAAATAAGACTCCATTGCCAATTAATAGGACCCCATTGATAATAAATAGGACCCCATTGATAATAAATAGGACCCCATTGATAATAAATAGGACCCCATTGATAATAAATAGGACCCCATTGCCAATAAGTAAGACTCCATTGCCAATATATTAGACTCCATTGCCAATAAATAAGACTCCATTGCTAATTAGACTCTATTGTCACTAATTAAGACTCCTTTGCCAATAATAATACTATATTGCCAATAAATCAGACTCCATTGCAAATACATCAAACTCCGTGGCCAATAAATAAGACTCAATTGCTGATTAAACAACATTCCTAACAAATAAGACTCCATTGCCAATAATTAATATATAAGACTCCATTGACAATAATTAATATATAAGACTCCATTGCCAATAGTTAATATATAAGACTCCATTGCCAATAATTAATATATAAGACTCCATTGCCAATAATTAATATATAAGGCTCCATTGCCAATAATTAATATATAAGGCTCCATTGCCAATAATTAATATATAAGACTCCATTGACAATAATTAATATATAAGACTCCATTGACAATAGTTAATATATAAGACTCCATTGACAATAATTAATATATAAGACTCCATTGACAATAGTTAATATATAAGACTCCATTGACAATAGTTAATATATAAGACTCCATTGACAATAATTAATATATAAGACTCCATTGACAATAATACATTAGACTCCATTGACAATAATACATTAGACTCCATTGACAATAATACATTAGACTCCATTGACAATAATACATTAGACTCCATTGACAATAATACATTAGACTCCATTGACAATAATACATTAGACTCCATTGACAATAATACATTAGACTCCATTGCTAATTAGTATCCATTGCGCATAAACTCCATTGCTATTAACTAAGAGTCCACTTCCAATAATTAAGACTCCACTGCCGATAATTAAGAGTCCATTGCCAATAAATAGAATTACATTAGTCATTAATACTCCGTTGCTAACCAATAAGACTCCATTGCCAATTAATAAAACTCCATGGCTAATACTTAAGAATATATTGCCGTTAATTAAGAGTACATTGTTAATTAATATGTCTCCTTTGCTAATATATGACTCCACTGCCACTAATTAACACTCCATGGCCAACGAATAAGACTCCACTGCCAATAAATAAGACTATATTGGTCATATTTGAGACTCCATTGCTAATAAATAAAACTCCATTAAGAAATAAGACTCCATTGCCAATAATTAGGACTCCACTGCCAATAAATAGACTAAATTGCCAACAAGCAAGAGTCCATTGCCAACAATAATAGTATATTGCCAATATAATAGACTCCATTGCTAATAAATAAGACTCCATTGCCAACAAATAAATATGACTCCACTGTCAATCAATAAGACTCCATTGCCAATAAGTCAGACTTCACTGTTAATTGGACTCCATTGGTAATAACTAAGACTCCATTGCTAATAAATAATACTGCATTAATAATGAATACTCCGTTGCTAATAAATACAACTCTATTACTAGTACATAAGAATCCAATGCTAATTAGTAAGACTCCATTGCCAATAAATATACTACATTTGCAATAAATAAGACTCCATTGCTCATTAGACTCCATTGCTCATTAGACTCCATTGATAATAAATTAGACGCCAGCTCATATTAAACTCTATAATAATGATATATTAATTATTAGGAATTAATATATGACTCCATCGCTAAATAATAACTATCCATTGCCAATAAATCAGACTCCATTGCCAGTAAATAAGAATCCATTCCTAATTAATGAGACTCCATTGCCAATAAATAAGACTTCATTGCCAATAAGTAAGACTCCATTAACAATAAGTAAGACGCCATTGACAATGCATTGAACTCCATTGCCAGTAATATGCCATAGCCCATAAATAAGACTCCATTCTTAGTTAATAAGACTCCATTGCTAATTAGACTCCATTGCCACTAAATAAGACTCCATTGCCAATAATAAGTCAGACTCCATTGACAATAAATTAGACACCGCTGCCATTAGATAAGACTCCATTGACATTAAATAACTAAGATTCCATTGCCAATTAATAGGACCCCATTGATAATAAATAGGACCCCATTGCTAATAAATAAGACTCCATTGCCAATAAATAAGACTCCATTGCCAATATATAAGACTCCATTGCCAATATATAAGACTCCATTGCCAATATATAAGACTCCATTCCTAATAAAGTAGACACGATCTCATATTAAACTCTATTGTTAATATATTAGATTCCATCACTAAATAGTAAGAATCCATAGCCAATACATTAGACTCCATTGCCTATCAATAGGAGTCCATTGCCTATCAATAGGAGTCCATTGCCTACAAATAGGAGTCAATTGCCAATCAATAGGAGCCCATTGCCTATCAATGGGACCCCATTGACAATAATGGGGCCCCATTGACAATAATGGGACCCCATTGCCAATAATGGGACCCCATTGCTAATACATAAGACTCCATAGCCAATACATTAGACCCCATAGCCAATAACTAAGACCCCATAGCCAATACATAAGACCCCATAGCCAATACATTAGACCCCATAGCCAATACATTAGACCCCATAGCCAATAAATAAGACTCCATTACTAATTAGACTTCCTTACTATTAAATCAGACTCCATTGCCTATATATATAATATTCCATTGCTAAATAGACTCTATTAATAGATTAATAGTTTAATAGACTAATCAATAGGACTCCATTGCTAATAATTAAGACTCCGTAGCTGATAAATAGGAATCCATTACCGATAAGTAGGACTGCATTGCCAATACATAAGGCTCCATTGCCTATAAATAAGGCTCCATTGCCATTAATTAATAAGACTCCATTGCCATTAATAAATAGGAGCCCATTGCCAATAATGGGACCCCGTTGACAATAATGGGACCCCGTTGACAATAATGGGACCCCATTGCCAATAATGGGACCCCATTGCCAATAATGGGACCCCATTGACAACAATGGGACCCCATTGCCAATAAATAAGACCCCATTGCCAATATATAAGACCCCATTGACGACAAGATATAAGACCCCATTGATGACAAGACATAAGACCCCATTGACAAGACATAAGACCCCATTGACAAGACATAAGACCCCATTGACAAGACATAAGACCCCATTGACAAGATATAAGACCCCATTGACAAGATATAAGACCCCATTGCCAATAAATAAGACTCCATTGCCAATAAATAAGACCCCATTGCCTATAAATAAGACCCCATTGCCTATAAATAAGACCCCATTGCCAATAATGGGACCCCATTGCCAATAATGGGACCCCATTGCCAATAAATAAGACTCCATAGCCAATACATTAGACTCCATAGCCAATACATAAGACCCCATAGCCAATAACTAAGACCCCATAGCCAATAAATAAGACTCCATTGCCAATAAATAAGACTCCATTGCCCATTAGACTCCATTGCTAATAAATTAGACACGATCTCATATTAAACTCTATTGTTAATATATTAGATTCCATCACTAAATAATAAGACCCCATAGCCAATACATAAGACTCCATTGCCAATAAATAAGACCCCATTGCCAATATATAAGACCCCATTGACAAGATATAAGACCCCATTGACGACAAGATATAAGACCCCATTGACAAGATATAAGACCCCATTGACAAGATATAAGACCCCATTGACAAGACATAGGACCCCATTGACAAGACATAAGACCCCATTGACAAGACATAAGACCCCATTGACAAGACATAAGACCCCATTGACAAGATATAAGACCCCACTGACAAGATATAAGACCCCACTGACAAGATATAAGACCCCATTGACAAGACATAAGACCCCACTGACAAGATATAAGACCCCATTGACAAGATATAAGACCCCATTGATAAGACATAAGACCCCATTGACAAGATATAAGACCCCACTGACAAGATATAAGACCCCATTGACAAGACATAGGACCCCATTGACAAGACATAGGACCCCATTGACAAGACATAGGACCCCATTGCCAATATATAAGACCCCATTGCCAATATATAAGACTCCATTGCTAATTAGACTCCAATACTAACAATTAAGATGACACTGGTAATACATAAGAATCTATGGGTAATAACTAAGAACCCAGTGCTAATAAATAAGATGCCGTTGCTATTGAGACTCCATTGCTAATATGAAAGACTCCATAGCCAATAATTAAGACTCCATTGCTAATAACTAAGACTCCACTGCCAATAAATAGACTAAATTGCTAACTAGCAAGAGTCCATTGCCATCAATAACACTATATTGCCATTATATTAGACTCCATTGCTAATAAATAAGACTCCATTGCCAACAAATAAATATGACTCCACTGTCAATCAATAAGACTCCATTGCCAATAAGTCAGACTTCACTGTTAATTGGACTCCATTGGTAATAACTAAGACTCCATTGCTAATAAATAATACTGCATTAATAATGAATACTCCGTTGCTAATAAATAAGACTCCATTGCTAGTACATAAGAATCCAGTGCTAATTAGTAAGACTGCATTGCCAATAAATAAGACCCCATTGCCAGTAAATAAGACTCCATATACATTAAATAAAACTCCATATTCAGTAAATTAGAATATATTGCTAATAAATAAGACTCCATTGCTACTAAGACTCAATTAACAATAAATCAGACTCTATTCCTTATCAGACTCCATTGAGAATCAATCAGACTCCATTGCTACTAAATTAGACTCGATTGCCAAAAACTAAGACTCCATTAATAACAAATAAGACTCTATCTACAATAAATTAGACTCAATTGCAAATAAGTAAGACTCCATTGACAAAAAGTAAGATAACATTACTAATAAATCAGACTCCATTGCTATTAAATAAGACTCCAATGCCTATAAATAAGATTTGCTAATTAATCATATTCTATTGCCAATCAATAAGACTCCATTGCCAATCAATAAGACTATATTGCTAATAAATAAGACTCCATTGCTTATTAGACTCCATTGGCAATATTTAAGACTCCAATTGCCGATAAGACCCCCCTGCCAATAAATAAGACTCTATTCCTAACTAATAAGACTCCACTGACAAGAAATAAGACTCCATTGCTTGTTAGACTCAATTGTCGATATATAAGACTCCATTGCTATTAAAAGACTCCGTTGCTATAAAATGAAACACCATTGCTAATAACTAAGACTCCATGGCCAAGAAATAAGACTCCATTGCCATTAAATAGGACCCCATTGAGAAAAAGTATGACCCCATTGCTAATTAGACTCCATTGCCAATAGATAAGACTCCACTGCCAATAAATCAAACTCCATTGGCAATAATTCAGACTCCATTGGCAATAAATAGAATTAAATGAATAATTAAGACTCCATTGCTGATAAGACACCACTGCCAATAAACAAGACTCAATTCCTAATTGATAAGACTCCAGTGACAGGAAATAAGACTCCATTGCTAATAACTAAGACTCCACTGCCATTAATAAGTAAGACTCCATTGACCATAAATGGAACTCCATTGACAAGAACATGCCATTGCCAATAACTAAGACTCCAATCTTAATTAATAAGACTCCATTGGCAATAAATAGGGCTCCGTGTTCAATAAATAGCACTCCTTGCCAATTAATAGGACCCCACTGATAATAAATAGGAATCCATTTCTAATAAATGAGACTCCATTGCCTATAAATAGGACTCCAAGGCCAATAAATAAGACTCCATTGCCAATAAATAAGACTCCATTGCCAATATATAAGACTCCATTGCCAATATATAAGACTCCATAGCCAATATATAAGACTCCATAGCCAATATATAGGACTCCATAGCCAATATATGACTCCATTGCCAATATATAAGACTCCATTGCCAATATATAAGACTCCATTGCCAATAATTAAGACTCCATTGCCAATAAATAAGACTCCATTGCCAATAAATAAGACTCCATAGCCAATAAATAAGACTCCATTGCCAATAAATAAGACTCCATTGCCAATAAATAAGACTCCATAGCCAATAAATAAGACTCCATTGCCAATAAATAAGACTCCATTGCCAATAATTAAGACTCCATTGCCAATTAATAGGATCCCATAGCCAATAATTAAGACTCCATTGCCAATAAATAAGACCCCATTGCCAATATATAAGACCCCATAGCCAATACATAAGACCCCATAGGCAATACATTAGACCCCATAGCCAATACATAAGACCCCATAGCCAATACATAAGACCCCATAGCCAATACATAAGACCCCATTGCCAATATATAAGACTCCATTGCCAATATATAAGACTCCATTGCCAATAAATAAGACTCCATTGCCAATATATAAGACTCCATTGCCAATAAATAAGACTCCACTATTAATTGGACTCCATTGCTAATATATGACTCCATATTCACTATATAAGACTAAATTGCTAATAAATAAGACTCCGTTGCCACTAACAAAGACTCCATTGCCACTTACTTAATAAGACTCCATAGCCAATAATTAAGGCTCCATTGCTAATTAGGCTCCATTGCTAATAAATAAGAATCCATTACCAATAAATAAGACTCCATTGCTAGTCTCTATGTCTAATAAATACGCCTCTATTTCTAATTAGACTCCATTGCCACTAATTAATAAGACTCCATTGCCATTAATTAATAAGACTCCATTGCCATTAATTAATAAGACTCCATTGCCACTAATTATTAAGACTCCATTGCCATTAATTAATAAGACTCCATTGCCATTAATTAATAAGACTCCATTGCCATTAATTAATAAGACTCCATTGCCATTAATTAATAAGACTCCATTGCCATTAATTAATAAGACTCCATTGCCATTAATTAATAAGACTCCATTGCCATTAATTAATAAGACTCCATTGCCATTAATTAATAAGACTCCATTGCCATTAATTAATAAGACTCCATTGCCAATAAATAAGACTCCAATGCTAATATAAAGGACTCCACGGCCCATAAATAAGACTCCATTGCCAACAAATAAATAAGAGTCCATAGCCAATAATATATAGGAGTCCATAGCCAATAATATATAGGAGTCCATAGCCAATAATATATAGGAGTCCATTGACAATAATATATAGGAGTCCATAGACAATAATATATAGGAGTCCATTGCCAATAATATATAGGAGTCCATTGACAATAATATATAGGAGTCCATAGCCAATAATATATAGGAGTCCATAGACAATAATATATAAGAGTCCATAGACAATAATATATAGGAGTCCATTGCCAATAATATATAGGAGTCCATTGACAATAATATATAGGAGTCCATAGACAATAATATATAGGAGTCCATTGCCAATAATATATAGGAGTCCATTGACAATAATATATAGGAGTCCATTGCCAATCAATAGGAGTCCATTGCCAACAAATAGGACCCCATTATTGCCAATAATGGGACCCCATTGCCAATAATGGGACCCCGTTGCCCATAATGGGACCCTGTTGCCCATAATGGGACCCCGTTGCCCATAATGGGACCCCGTTGCCCATAATGGGACCCCGTTGCCAATAATGGGACCCCATTGCCAATAATGGGACCCCATTGCCAATAATGGGACCCCATTGACAATTAATGGGACCCCATTGACAATTAATGGGACCCCATTGACAATAATGGGGCCCCATTGACAATACGTAAGACTCCACTGCCAATAAATAAGACTCCATTGCTAATTAGAATGCATTGCTAATTAATAAGACTCCATTGCTAATTAATAAGACTCCATTGCCAATAAATAAGACCCCATTGCCAATAAATAAGACTCCATTGCCAATAAATAAGACTCCATTTCCAATACATAAGACTCCAATGCTAATATAAAGGACTCCACTACCAATAAATAAGACTCCATTGCTAGTTAATTATATCCCATTGCTAATAAGACTCCATTGCCAATAAATGGAACTCCATTGACAAGAAGTAAGACTCCATTCTTCATTCATAAGACTCCATTCTTCATTCATAAGACTCCATTCTTCATTCATAAGACTCCGTTCTTCATTCATAAGACTCCATTCTTCATTCATAAGACTCCATTCTTCATTCATAAGACTCCATTCTTCATTCATAAGACTCCGTTCTTCATTCATAAGACTCCATTCTTCATTCATAAGACTCCATTGCCAATAAATAAGACTCCACTGCTAATTAATAAGACGATATTGCTAATAAATGAGGCTCCATTGCTAATAAATAGAACTCCAGTAATACTTAAGACTCTATGGCCAATAAATAAGACTCCATTGCCAATATATAAGACTCCATTGCTGATAAGACGCCACTGCCAATAAATAAGACTAAATTCCTAATTAATAAGACTCCACTGACAAGAAATAAGACTCCATTGCCAAGACATAAGACCCCATTGACGACAAGATATAAGACCCCATTGACGACAAGATATAAGACCCCATTGACGACAAGATATAAGACCCCATTGACAAGACATAAGACCCCATTGACAAGATATAAGACCCCACTGACAAGACATAAGACCCCACTGACAAGACATAAGACCCCATTGACAAGACATAAGACCCCATTGACAAGACATAAGACCCCACTGACAAGACATAAGACCCCATTGACAAGACATAAGACTGCTTTACTAATAAGTAAGACCCCACTGTTAAGAAATTAGACTCCACTGCCAATACATAAGACTCCATTGCCTATAAATGAGACTCCATTGCTAATAGATATTAGTACGTTGTCAATAAATAAGACTCCATTGCCAATAAATTAGTCTCCATGGCTAATAAATAGGAATCCATGCCTAATAAATTGGACTCCATTGCTAATAAATAAGACTCCATTGCTAATAAATAATACTGCATTAATAATGAATACTCCTTTGCTAATAAATAAGACTCCATTGCAAGTACATAAGAATCCAGTGCTAATTAGTAAGACTGCATTGCCAATAAATAAGACCCCATTGCCAGTAAATAAGAATCCATATCCATTAAATAAAACTCCATATTCAGTAAATTAGAATATATTGCTAATAAATAAGACTCCATTGCTACTAAGACTCAATTAACAATAAATCAGACTCTATTCCTTATCAGACTCCATTGAGAATCAATCAGACTCCATTGCTACTAAATTAGACTCGATTGCCAAAAACTAAGACTCCATTAATAACAAATAAGACTCTATCTACAATAAATTAGACTCCATTGCAAATAAGTAAGACTCCATTGACAAAAAGTAAGATAACATTACTAATAAATCAGACTCCATTGCTATTAAATAAGACTCCAATGCCTATAAATAAGATTTGCTAATTAATAATATTCTATTGCCAATCAATAAGACTCCATTGCCAATAAATAAGACTCCATTGCCAATCAATAAGACTATATTGCTAATAAATAAGACTCCATTGCTTATTAGACTCCATTGGCAATATTTAAGACTCCAATTGCCGATAAGACCCCCCTGCCAATAAATAAGACTCTATTCCTAACTAATAAGACTCCACTGACAAGAAATAAGACTCCATTGCTTGTTAGACTCAATTGTCGATATATAAGACTCCATTGCTATTAAAAGACTCCGTTGCTATAAAATGAAACACCATTGCTAATAACTAAGACTCCATGGCCAAGAAATAAGACTCCATTGCCATTAAATAGGACCCATTGAGAAAAGGTATGACCCCATTGCTAATTAGACTCCATTGCCAATAGATAAGACTCCACTGCCAATAAATCAAACTCCATTGGCAATAATTCAGACTCCATTGGCAATAAATAGAATTAAATGAATAATTAAGACTCCATTGCTAATAACTAAGACTCCACTGCCATTAATAAGTAAGACTCCATTGACCATAAATGGAACTCCATTGACAATCACATGCCATTGCCAATAAGACTCCAATCTTAATTAATAAGACTCCATTGCCAATAAATAGGGCTCCGTGTTCAATAAATAGCACTCCTTGCCAATTAATAGGACCCCACTGATAATAAATAGGAATCCATTTCTAATAAATGAGACTCCATTGCCTATAAATAAGACTCCATTGCCAATAAATAAGACTCCATTGCCAATAATTAAGACTCCATTGCCAATATATAAGACTCCATTGCCAATAAATAAGACTCCATTGCCAATAAATAAGACTCCATTGCCAATAAATAAGACTCCATTGCCAATAAATAAGACTCCATTGTCAATAAATAAGACTCCATTGTCAATAAATAAGACTCCATTGCCAATAAATAAGACTCCATTGCCAATATATTAGACTCCATTGTCAATAAATAAGACTCCATTGCCAATAAATAGACTAAATTGCCAACAAGCAAGAGTCCATTGCCAGCAATAATATTATAGTGCCATTATATTAGACTCCATTGCCATTATATTAGACTCCATTCTTCATTAATAAGACTCCATTGCTAATTAGATTTATATTAAATAAATACGAATCCATCTCCAATCAATATGAGTCCATAGCCAATAAATAAGACTCTATTGCCAATTAGACTCTGTTACCAATAAAGAAGAAAACATTGCTAATAAATTAGACTCCATAGCCAATCATAAGTCAGAGTCCGTAGCCAATCAGAAGCCAGAGTCCGTAGCCAATCAGAAGCCAGAGTCCGTAGCCAATCAGAAGCCAGAGTCCGTAGCCAATAATAAATAAGACTCCATTGCCAATTAATAGGAGCCCATTGATAATAGATCAGAATCCATTGCCAATAACTAAGACTCCATTGCCAATAAATAAGACTCCATTGCCAATAAATAAGACTCCATTGACTATAATATGCCATTGCCAATAAATAAGACTCCATTCCTAATTAGTAAGACTCCATTGATTATTAATAAGACTCCATTGGTTATTAATAAGACTCCATTGCTAATAAGTAAGTCTCTGTTGCTAATAACTAAGACTCCATTGCCTATAAATAGGACTCATTGTCCAATAAATCAGACTCCTTGGCCAATTAATAGGACCCCATTGATAATACATAGTACAAGAATCCACTGCTAATAAATAAGCCTGCATTGACAATAAATAAATAAGACTCCATAGCCAATAATGGGACTCCATTGCCTATAAATAAGACCCCATTGATAATACATAATACAAGACTCCATTGCTAATAAATAAGACTCCATTGCTGATAAGACGCCACTGCCAATAAATAAGACTAAATTCCTAATTAATAAGACTCCATTGCTAATTAGTAATACTGCATTGCTAATAAATAAGACTCCGTTGCCAATAAATAAGAATCCATTGCAAATAAATAAGATGCCATTGCTATTGAGACTCCATTGCCAATATGCAAGACTCCATTTCCAATCTGTATGACTCCATTGCCAATAACTAAGCATACATTGCCAATAAATAAGACTCCACTGGCAATAAATAGACTAAATTGCCAACAAGCAAGAGTCCATTGCCAGCAATAATACTATATTGCCATTATAATTGACTCCATAGCTAATAAATAAGACTCCATTCTTAATTAATAAGACTCCATTGCTAATAACTAAGACTCCATTGCCAATAACTAAGACTCCATTGCCAATCAATCAGACTCTGTTGCTTATTAGGCTCCAGTGCTACTAAATTAGACTCAATTGCCAAAACTAAGACTCCATTAATAACAAATAAGACTCTATTGAAAATAAATATATAAGACTCCGTCTACAATAAATAAGACTCCATTGCCAATAACTAAGACTCCATAGCCAATAACTAAGACTCCATTGCCAATAACTAAGACTCCATGTGTAATAAATAAGGCTGCATTGCCAATTAATAATAGTCCATGGCTAATTAGACTCCATTGCTAATAACTAAGACTCGATTGCTAATACATAAGACTCCATTGCCAATAACTAAGACTCCATTGACAATCAATCAGACTCTGTTGCTTATTAGACTCCATTGCTACTAAATTAGACTCCATTGCCAATAACTAAGACTCCAATGCTAATATAAAGGACTCCATTGCTAATGAGTAAGACTCCACTGCCAATAAGTAAGACTCCATTGCCAATAAATAAGACTCCATTGACATTATATAAGTAAGACTCCATTGTCAATAAAGGCAACTCCATTGACTATAATATGCCATTGCCAATAAATAAGACTCCATTCCTAATTAATAAGACTCCATTGCCAATATAAAGACTCCATTGCCAATAAATAAGACTCCATAGCCAATATATAGGACTCCATAGCCAATATAAGACTCCATTGCCAATCAATAAGACTCCATTGCTAATAATTAAGACACCACTGTCAATACTTAAGACTCCACTGGCAATATATAGATTAAATTGCCAACAAGCAAGAGTCCATTGCCAACAATAATAATATATTGCCATTATATTAGACTCCATTGCTAATAAATAAGACTCCATTGCTAATTAGACACTATTACCAGTAAGTAAGATAACATTGCTAATAAATCAGACTCCATTGCCAATATATAAGACTCCATTGGCAATAGATATAGAACTACATTAATAATTAAGACTTCGTTGCTAATACATAAGACTCCATTGCCAATAAATAGGGCTCCGTGTCCGATCAATAAGACTCCATTGCCAATTAATAGGACCCCATTGATAATACATAGGAATCCATTGCTGATAAATGAGACTCCATTGCCAATAATAAGTAAGACTCCATTGCCAATAACTAAGACTCCATTGCCAATAAATAAGACTCCATGGCTAATTAGACTTTACTGACAGTCAATAAAGACCCGCTGCTAATTAATAAGACTCCATTGCCAATAAATAACAGTCCATTGTTAATAATATGGCATTGGCAATAAATCAGAATCCAATCCTAATTAATAAGACTCCATTGATAATAAATAAGACTCCATTGCTAATCAATAAGACCCCACTACTCATTAGACTCCATTGCCAATAAATAAGACTCCATTGCCAATAAATAAGACTCCATTGCCAATAAATAAGACTCCATTGCCAATAAATAAGACTCCATTGCCAATAATTAAGACTCCACTGCCAATAAATAGACTAAATTGCCAATAAATAAGACTCCATTGCCTATAAATAAGACCCCATTGATAATACATAAGACAAGACTCCATTGCTAATAAATAGGACTCCATTGCCATTAATAAGTAAGACTCCATTGCCAATAAAGGGAACTCCATTGACTATAATATGCCATTGCCAATAAATAAGACTCCATTCCTAATTAATAAGACTCCAATGTTAATAAGTAAGACTCCATTGCTAATACTTAGGAATATGTTGCCAATACTTAAGACTACAATGTTAATAACTATGTCTCCTCTGCTAATAAATAAGACTCCACTGCTAATTAGTAAGACTGCATTGCCAATAGATAAGACTCCATGGCCAATAAATAGAATTACATTAATAATGAATACTCCGTTGCTAATAAATAAGACCCCATTGCTAGTACATAAGAATCCAATGCTAATTAGTAAGACTCCATTGCCAATAAATAAGACCCCATTGCCAATAAATATAGAACTACATTAATAAATAACACTCCATTGCTAATACTTAAGAATATATTGCCAATAATTAAGAGTACATTGATAATAAATATGACTCCTCTGCTATTAAATAAGACTCTATTGATAATAAATAAGACTCCACTGCCAATAATTAAGACTCCATAGACATTAAATAAGTAAGATGCCATTGCCAATAAATAGACTGAATTGCCAACAAGCAAGAGTCCATTGCCAGCAATAATACTATATTGCCATTATATTAGACTCCATTTCGAATAAATAAGACTCCATTGACAATAAATGGAGCTCCATTGTTATTAAATAAGACTCCATTGCCAATAAATAAAACTCCATTGGCACTAAATAAGACTCCATTGCCAATAAATAAGTCAGAGTTGCCAATAAATAAGACTCCATTGGCAATAAATAAGAATCCATTGACAATAATACGCCATAGCCAATAAATAAGACTCCATTGCCAATAACTAAGACTCCATTGCCTATAAATAAGACTCCATTGCCAATAAATAGAATTACATTAATAATGAATACTCCGCTGCCCATAAATACGACTCCATTGCTAGTACATAAGAATCCAGTGCTAATTAGTAAGACTCCATTGCCAATAAATAAGACCCCATTGCCAGTAAATAAGTAAGAGTGCATTGACAATAAATAAGACTCCATTGCTAATAAATGGAACTCCATTGCTAATAATATGCCATAGCCAATAAATAAGACTCCATTCTTAGTTAATAAGACTCCATTGCTAATTAGATTCCATTGCCAAGAATGGAGACTCCATTGGCAATAAATAGGACTCCTTTGCCAATAAATTGGACTCCTTTGCCAATTAATAGGACCCCATTGATAATGCATTAGAATCCATTCCTAATTAATAAGACTCCTTTGCTAAGTAATAAAACTCCATTGCCCATCAAGAAGTCTATATTGCTAATTAGACTTAATTGCTATTAGATAAGACCCCACTGCTCATTAGACTCCATTGCCTATAAATCAGACTCCATTGCCAATAAATAAGATAATATTACTAATAAATCAGACTCCATTGCTATTAAATAAGATTCAGTTGCCAATAAATAAGACTCCATTGCTAATAATTAAGACTCCATTCTTCATTCATAAGACTCCATTCTTCATTCATAAGACTCCATTCTTCATTCATAAGACTCCATTCTTCATTCATAAGACTCCATTCTTCATTCATAAGACTCCATTCTTCATTCATAAGACTCCATTCTTCATTCATAAGACTCCATTCTTCATTCATAAGACTCCATTCTTCATTCATAAGACTCCATTCTTCATTCATAAGACTCCATTCTTCATTCATAAGACTCCATTCTTCATTCATAAGACTCCATTCTTCATTCATAAGACTCCATTCTTCATTCATAAGACTCCATTCTTCATTCATAAGACTCCATTCTTCATTCATAAGACTCCATTCTTCATTCATAAGACTCCATTCTTCATTAATAGGACTCCATTCTTCATTAATAAGACTCCATTCTTCATTAATAAGACTCCATTCTTAATTCATAAGACTCCATTGCCAATTAATAAGACTACACTGCTAATTAATAAGACAATACTGCTAATAAATGAGGCTCCATTGCTAATAAATAGAACTCCAGTAATACTTAAGACTCTATGGCCAATAAATAAGACTCCATTGCCAATATATAAGACTCCATTGCTGATAAGACGCCACTGCCAATAAATAAGACTAAATTCCTAATTAATAAGACTCCACTGACAAGAAATAAGACTCCATTGCCAAGACATAAGACCCCATTGACAAGACATAAGACCCCATTGACAAGACATAAGACCCCATTGACAAGACATAAGACCCCATTGCCAAGACATAAGACCCCATTGACAAGATGTAAGACCCCATTGCCAATACATAAGACCCCATTGCCAATACATAAGACCCCATTGCCAATACATAAGACCCCATTGCCAATACATAAGACTCCATTGCCAATAAATAGGTAGGACTCCATTGACAACAAATAAGATTCCACTGCCAATAAATAAGACTCCATTGCTTATTAGACTCCATTGCCAATAAGTAAGACTCCATCGTCAATTAATAGGATCCCATTGATAAAACATAAGAATCCATTGCCCATAAATAAGACTCCACTGCCCACAAATAAGTAAGACTCCATTGACAAAAAGTAAGATAACATTACTAATAAATCAGACTCCATTGCTATTAAATAAGACTCCAATGCCTATAAATAAGATTTGCTCATTAATCATATTCTATTGCCAATCAATAAGACTCCATTGCCAATAAATAAGACTCCATTGCCAATCAATAAGACTATATTGCTAATAAATAAGACTCCATTGCTTATTAGACTCCATTGGCAATATTTAAGACTCCAATTGCCGATAAGACCCCCCTGCCAATAAATAAGACTCTATTCCTAACTAATAAGACTCCACTGACAAGAAATAAGACTCCATTGCTTGTTAGACTCAATTGTCGATATATAAGACTCCATTGCTATTAAAAGACTCCGTTGCTATAAAATGAAACACCATTGCTAATAACTAAGACTCCATGGCCAAGAAATAAGACTCCATTGCCATTAAATAGGACCCATTGAGAAAAAGTATGACCCCATTGCTAATTAGACTCCATTGCTAATAACTAAGACTCCACTGGCATTAATAAGTAAGACTCCATTGACCATAAATGGAACTCCATTGACAATCACATGCCATTGCCAATAACTAAGACTCCAATCTTAATTAATAAGACTCCATTGCCAATAAATAGGGCTCCGTGTTCAATAAATAGCACTCCTTGCCAATTAATAGGACCCCACTGATAATAAATAGGAATCCATTTCTAATAAATGAGACTCCATTGCCTATAAATAGGACTCCAAGGCCAATAAATAAGACTCCATTGCCTATAAATAAGACTCCAAAGCCAATAAATAGGACTCCAAGGCCAATAAATAGGACTCCATTGGCAATAAATAAGACTCCATTGCCAATAAATAAGACTCCAAAGCCAATAAATAGGACTCCAAGGCCAATAAATAAGACTCCATTGCCTATAAATAAGACTCCAAAGCCAATAAATAGGACTCCAAGGCCAATAAATAGGACTCCAAGGCCAATAAATAAGACTCCATTGCCTATAAATAAGACTCCAAAGCCAATAAATAGGACTCCAAGGCCAATAAATAGGACTCCATTGGCAATAATTAAGACTCCATTGCCAATAAATAGAATTACATTAATAATGAATACTCCGTTGCTAATAAATAAGACTCCATTGCTAGTACATAAGAATCCAGTGCTAATTAGTAAGACTCCATTGCCAATAAATAAGAATCCATATCCATTAAATAAAACTCCATATCCAGTGAATAAGAAGATATTGCCAATAATTAAGATACAATGTTAATAACTATGTCTCCTCTGCCAATAAATAAGACTCCATTGATAATACATAAAACTCCATTGCCAATAGTTAAGACTCCATTAATAACAATAATTAAGACTCGATTGCTAATAAGACGCCATTGCCAGTGGATAAGACTCCATTGCCTATAAATAAATAAGACTCCATAGTCAATAAATAAGACTCCATTGCTATTAACTAAGAGTCCATTTCCAACAAATAAGACTCCACTGCTAATTAAATTCCTTAGCTAATTACTATGACTCCATTGCCAATAAATAAGACTCCATTGCCAATAAATAAGACTCCATTGCCAGTAAATAAGAATCTATTGCCAATAAATAAGACTCCATTTCCAATACATAAGACTCCAATGCTAATATAAAAGTCTCCACTACCAAGAAATAAGACTCCATTGCTAGTTAATTATATGCCATTGCTAATAAGACTCCATTCTTAGTTAATAAGACTTCATTGCTAATTAGAATCCATTGCCAATAAATAAGACTCCATTGCCAATTAATCGGACCCCATTGAGAATACATAAGAATCCATTTCTAATAACTAAGACTCCATTGCCGATAAATAAGACTCCATTGCCCGTAAGTAAGAGTACATTGCTATTTAGACTCTAGTCCTAATAAATAATACTGTATTGCTAATAAATAAGACTCCATGGCCAGTAATAAGACTCCATTGCTTATAAATAAATGTCCATTGCCAATAAATAAGACTCCATTGCTAATACTTAAGAATATATTGGCAATAATTAATGCTACATTGATAATAAATATATCTCCTCTGCTATTAAATAAGACTCCACTGCTAATTAGTAAGACTCCATTGCCAACAACTAAGACTCCATTGCCAATAAATAGAATTACATTAGTAATTAATGCTCTGTTGCAAATAAATAAGACTCCATTGCCAGTAAATAAGAATCCATATCCCATAAATAAAACTCCATATTCAGTAAATAAGAATATATTCCTAATAAATAAGACTCTATTGCTAATAAATAAGACTCCATTGCCAATAAATAATCCTCCATTCCAAATAAATAAGACCCCTTGTCCAATGTTAAAGACTCCCTGTCCAATATTAAAGACTCCATTGCTAATAAATAAGACTCCATAGCCAATACATTAGACTCCATTGCCAATAAATAAGACTCCATAGCCTATAACTAAGACTCCATAGCCTATAACTAAGACCCCATTGCCAATAACTAAGACCCCATTGCCAATAACTAAGACCCCATTGCCAATAACTAAGACCCCATTGCCAATAACTAAGACCCCATTGCCAATAACTAAGACCCCATTGCCAATAACTAAGACCCCATTGCCAATAACTAAGACCCCATTGCCAATAACTAAGACCCCATTGCCAATAACTAAGACCCCATTGCCAATAACTAAGACCCCATTGCCAATAACTAAGACCCCATTGCCAATATATAAGACCCCATTGCCAATATATAAGACCCCATTGCCAATAATGGGACCCCATTGCCAATACATAAGACTCCATTGCCAATAAATAAGACTCCATAGCCAATAAATAAGACTCCATTGCCAATAAATAAGACTCCATTGCCAATAAATAAGACTCCATTGCCAATAAATAAGACTCCATTGCCAATTAATAAGACGCCATTGACATTATATAAGTAAGACTCCATTGCCAATAAAGGGAACTCCATTGACTATAATATGCCATTGCCAATAAATAAGACTCCATTCCTAATTAATACGACTCCATTGCCTACAAATAAGACTCCATTGCCAATTAATAGGAGCCCATTGATAATACATATGAGTCCATTTATAATAAGTCTTCATTGCCAATAAATAAGACACCAGTGCCCATAAATAAAACTCAATTGCCAATAAATAAGAGTCTATGTCCAGTAAATAAGAGTAAATTGCTAATAAATAAGGCACTATATGTAGTACATTAGACTCCATAGCCAATACATTAGACTCCAATGCTAATATAAAGGACTCCACTGCCCATAAATAAGACTCCATTGCCAACAAATAAGATTCCACTGCCAATAAATAAGACTCCATTGCTTATTAGACTCCATTGCCAATAAGTAAGACTCCATTCTTAATTAATAGGATCCCATTGATAATACATAAGAATCCATTGCTAATAAATAAGACTCCACTGCAATAATATCCCAATGTTAATAAGACTCCACTGCCAATAAATAAGACTATATTGATAATATTCGAGACTCGATTGCTAATAAATAAATCTGCATTAATAAATAGGACTCCATTGCCAACAATTAAGACTCCATTCCCAATTAGACTCCATTACTAATATGACTCCATTGCTAATAACTAAGGATCCATTGCCAATAAATAAGACTCCATTGACAGTCAATCAGACTCTATTCCTTATTAGACTCCATTGCTACTAAATTAGACTCCATTGCCAAAATTAAGACTCTCTAATAACAAATAAGACTCTATCGAAAATAAATTAGACTCCATTGCCAATATTTAAAACTCCATTGCCAATAACTAAGACTCCATTGCCAATAAATAAGACTCCATTGCTAATTAGACTCAATTGTCTATATATAAGACTCCATTGCTAATTAATAAGACTGCATTGCCAATATATAAGACTCCATTGCCAATATATAAGACTCCATAGCCAATAATAAAGACTCCATTGCCAATATATAAGACCCCATTGCCAATATATAAGACCCCATAGCCAATAAATAAGACTCCATTGCCAATATATAAGACCCCATAGCCAATGAATAAGACTCCATTGCCTATAAATAAGACTCCATTGCCTATAAATAAGACTCCATTGCCAATAATGGGACCCCATTGCCAATAATGGGACCCCATTGACAATAATGGGACCCCATTGACAATAATGGGACCCCACTGACAATAATGGGACCCCACTGACAATAATGGGACCCCACTGACAATAATGGGACCCCATTGCCTATAAATAGGACCCCATTGCCTATAAATAGGACCCCATTGACAATAATGGGACCCCATTGCCAATAATGGGACCCCATTGCCAATAATGGGACCCCATTGCCAATAATGGGACCCCGTTGCCAATAATGGGACCCCATTGCCAATAATGGGACCCCATTGCCAATAATGGGACCCCATTGACAATAATGGGACCCCATTGACAATAATGGGACCCCATTGCCAATAATGGGACCCCATTGCCAATAATGGGACCCCGTTGACAATAATGGGACCCCATTGCCTATAAATAGGACCCCATTGACAATACAAAAGACTCCACTGCCAATAAATAAGACTCCATTGCTAATACATAAGACTCCATTGCTAATATATAAGACTCCATTGCCAATAAATATGACTCTTTCTACAATAAATATGACTCAATTGCTAATAAATAAGACTCCATTGCCAATACATAAGACTCCAATGCTAATATAAAAGTCTCCACTACCAATAAATAAGACTCCATTGCTAGTTAATTATATCCCATTGCTAATAAATAAGACTCCATTGCCAATAAATGGAACTCCATTGACAAGAAGTAAGACTCCATTCTTCATTCATAAGACTCCATTCTTCATTCATAAGACTCCATTCTTCATTCATAAGACTCCATTCTTCATTCATAAGACTCCATTCTTCATTCATAAGACTCCATTCTTCATTCATAAGACTCCATTCTTCATTCATAAGACTCCATTCCTAATTAATAAGACTCCATTCTTCATTAATAAGACTCCATTCTTCATTCATAAGACTCCATTCTTCATTCATAAGACTCCATTCTTCATTCATAAGACTCCATTGCCAATAAATAAGACTACACTGCTAATTAATAAGACGATATTGCTAATAAATGAGGCTCCATTGCTAATAAATAGAACTCCAGTAATACTGAAGACACCATGGTATTAAATAAGACTCCATAGCCAATAAATAAGACTCCATAGCCAATAAATAAGACCCCATAGCCAATAACTAAGACCCCATAGCCAATAACTAAGACCCCATAGCCAATAACTAAGACCCCATAGCCAATAACTAAGACCCCATAGCCAATACATGAGACCCCATAGCCAATACATGAGACCCCATAGCCAATACATGAGACCCCATAGCCAATACATGAGACCCCATAGCCAATACATGAGACCCCATTGCCAGCAATAATACTATATTGCCAATATATAAGACTCCATTGCCAATAAATAAGACTCCATTGACAAGATATAAGACCCCATTGACAAGACATAAGGCCCCATTGACAAGACATAGGACCCCATTGACAAGACATAGGACCCCATTGACAAGACATAGGACCCCATTGACAAGACATAGGACCCCACTGACAAGACATAGGACCCCACTGACAAGACATAAGACCCCATTGACAAGACATAAGACCCCATTGACAAGACATAGGACCCCACTGACAAGACATAGGACCCCACTGACAAGACATAAGACCCCATTGACAAGACATAGGACCCCATTGACAAGACATAAGACCCCATTGACAAGACATAAGACCCCATTGACAAGACATAGGACCCCATTGACAAGACATAGGACCCCATTGACAAGACATAGGACCCCATTGCCAATAAATAAGACTCCATTGCCAATATATAAGACCCCATTGCCAATATATAAGACCCCATTGCCAATAAATAAGACTCCATTGCCAATACATAAGACTCCATTGCTCATTAGACTCCATTGCCCATTAGGCTCCATTGCCAATCAATAGGAGCCCATTGCCAATCAATAGGAGTCCATTGCCAATAATGGGACCCCATTGCCCATAATGGGACCCCATTGCCAATAATGGGACCCCATTGCCAATAATGGGACCCCATTGCCAATAATGGGACCCCACTGACAATAATGGGACCCCATTGCCTATAAATAGGACCCCATTGACAATAATGGGACCCCATTGACAATAATGGGACCCCATTGCCTATAAATAGGACCCCATTGACAATAATGGGACCCCATTGACAATAATGGGACCCCATTGCCTATAAATAGGACCCCATTGACAATAATGGGACCCCATTGACAATAATGGGACTCCATTGACAATAATGGGGCCCCATTGACAATAATGGGACCCCATTGACAATAATGGGACCCCACTGACAATAATGGGACCCCACTGACAATAATGGGACCCCATTGCCTATAAATAGGACCCCATTGACAATAATGGGACCCCATTGACAATAATGGGACCCCATTGCCTATAAATAGGACCCCATTGACAATAATGGGACCCCATTGACAATAATGGGACTCCATTGACAATAATGGGGCCCCATTGACAATAATGGGACCCCATTGACAATAATGGGACCCCATTGCCAATAATGGGACCCCATTGACAACAATGGTACCCCATTGACAATAATGGGACCCCATTGCCAATAATGGGACCCCATTGCCAATAATGGGACCCCGTTGACAATAATGGGACCCCATTGCCAATAATGGGACCCCATTGACAATAATGGGACCCCATTGACAATAATGGGACCCCATTGACAATAATGGGACCCCATTGACAATAATGGGACCCCATTGACAATAATGGGACCCCATTGACAATAATGGGACCCCACTGACAATAATGGGACCCCACTGACAATAATGGGACCCCATTGCCTATAAATAGGACCCCATTGACAATAATGGGACCCCATTGCCAATAATGGGACCCCATTGCCAATAATGGGACCCCATTGCCAATAATGGGACCCCATTGCCAATAATGGGACCCCGTTGCCAATAATGGGACCCCGTTGCCAATAATGGGACCCCATTGACAATAATGGGACCCCATTGACAATAATGGGACCCCATTGCCAATAATGGGACCCCATTGCCAATAATGGGACCCCGTTGACAATAATGGGACCCCATTGCCTATAAATAGGACCCCATTGACAATAATGGGACCCCACTGCCAATAATGGGACCCCATTGCCAATACATAAGACCCCATAGCCTATAACTAAGACCCCATAGCCAATAGCTAAGACCCCATAGCCTATAAATAAGACCCCATAGCCTATAACTAAGACCCCATAGCCTATAACTAAGACCCCATAGCCAATAACTAAGACCCCATAGCCTATAACTAAGACCCCATAGCCTATAAATAAGACCCCATAGCCTATAAATAAGACCCCATAGCCTATAAATAAGACCCCATAGCCAATAACTAAGACCCCATAGCCAATAACTATAAGACCCCATAGCCAATAACTAAGACCCCATAGCCTATAACTAAGACCCCATAGCCCATAACTAAGACCCCATAGCCCATAACTAAGACCCCATAGCCTATAACTAAGACCCCATAGCCTATAACTGAGACCCCATAGCCTATAACTGAGACCCCATAGCCCATAACTAAGACCCCATAGCCAATAACTAAGACCCCATAGCCTATAACTAAGACCCCATAGCCAATAACTGAGACCCCATAGCCAATAACTGAGACCCCATAGCCTATAACTGAGACCCCATAGCCCATAACTGAGACCCCATAGCCAGTAACTAAGACCCCATAGCCTATAAATAAGACCCCATAGCCAATAACTAAGACCCCATAGCCAATACATAAGACCCCATAGCCAATACATAAGACCCCATAGCCAATACATAAGACCCCATAGCCAATACATTAGACCCCATAGCCAATACATTAGACCCCATAGCCAATACATTAGACCCCATAGCCAATAACTAAGACCCCATAGCCAATAACTAAGACCCCATAGCCAATAACTAAGACCCCATAGCCAATACATAAGACCCCATAGCCAATACATAAGACCCCATAGCCAATAAATGAGACCCCATAGCCTATAACTGAGACCCCATAGCCTATAACTGAGACCCCATAGCCTATAACTGAGACCCCATAGCCTATAAATGAGACCCCATAGCCAATAACTAAGACCCCATAGCCCATAACTAAGACCCCATAGCCCATAAATAAGACCCCATAGCCTATAAATAAGACCCCATAGCCTATAAATAAGACCCCATTGCCAATACATTAGACCCCATAGCCAATACATTAGACCCCATAGCCAATACATAAGACCCCATTGCCAATACATAAGACCCCATAGCCAATACATAAGACCCCATAGCCAATACATTAGACCCCATAGCCAATACATTAGACCCCATAGCCAATACATAAGACCCCATAGCCAATACATAAGACCCCATAGCCAATACATTAGACCCCATAGCCAATACATAAGACCCCATAGCCAATACATAAGACCCCATAGCCAATACATAAGACCCCATAGCCCATAACTAAGACCCCATAGCCAATAACTAAGACCCCATAGCCCATAACTGAGACCCCATAGCCAATAACTGAGACCCCATAGCCTATAACTAAGACCCCATAGCCAATAACTAAGACCCCATAGCCTATAACTAAGACCCCATAGCCTATAACTAAGACCCCATAGCCAATAGCTAAGACCCCATAGCCAATAACTAAGACCCCATAGCCTATAACTAAGACCCCATAGCCAATAACTAAGACCCCATAGCCTATAACTAAGACCCCATAGCCAATAACTAAGACCCCATAGCCAATAACTAAGACCCCATAGCCAATAACCGAGACCCCATAGCCAATAACTAAGACCCCATAGCCAATACATAAGACCCCATAGCCAATACATTAGACCCCATAGCCAATACATTAGACCCCATAGCCCATAACTAAGACCCCATAGCCCATAACTGAGACCCCATAGCCCATAACTAAGACCCCATAGCCCATAACTAAGACCCCATAGCCAAGAAATAAGACCCCATAGCCTATAACTAAGACCCCATAGCCAATAGCTAAGACCCCATAGCCAATAACTATAAGACCCCATAGCCCATAACTAAGACCCCATAGCCCATAACTAAGACCCCATAGCCCATAACTAAGACCCCATAGCCCATAACTAAGACCCCATAGCCAATAGCTAAGACCCCATAGCCAATAACTAAGACCCCATAGCCTATAACTATAAGACCCCATAGCCAATAACTGAGACCCCATAGCCAACAACTGAGACCCCATAGCCTATAACTAAGACCCCATAGCCAATAGCTAAGACCCCATAGCCTATAATTAAGACCCCATTGCCCATAAATAAGACCCCATTGCCCATAAATAAGACCCCATAGCCAATAACTAAGACCCCATAGCCAATAACTAAGACCCCATAGCCAATAACTGAGACCCCATAGCCTATAACTAAGACCCCATAGCCTATAACTGAGACCCCATAGCCCATAACTAAGACCCCATAGCCCATAACTAAGACCCCATAGCCCATAACTAAGGCCCCATAGCCCATAACTAAGACCCCATAGCCAATAACTAAGACCCCATAGCCTATAACTAAGACCCCATAGCCTATAACTGAGACCCCATAGCCTATAACTAAGACCCCATAGCCAATAACTAAGACCCCATAGCCAATAACTAAGACCCCATAGCCAATAACTAAGACCCCATAGCCAATACATTAGACCCCATAGCCAATACATTAGACCCCATAGCCAATACATAAGACCCCATAGCCAATACATTAGACCCCATAGCCAATACATTAGACCCCATAGCCAATACATTAGACCCCATAGCCAATACATTAGACCCCATAGCCAATACATTAGACCCCATAGCCAATAACTAAGACCCCATAGCCAATAACTAAGACCCCATAGCCAATACATTAGACCCCATAGCCAATAAATGAGACCCCATAGCCTATAACTGAGACCCCATAGCCTATAACTGAGACCCCATAGCCTATAACTGAGACCCCATAGCCTATAAATGAGACCCCATAGCCTATAAATAAGACCCCATTGCCAATACATTAGACCCCATAGCCAATACATTAGACCCCATAGCCAATACATAAGACCCCATTGCCAATACATAAGACCCCATAGCCAATACATAAGACCCCATAGCCAATACATTAGACCCCATAGCCAATACATTAGACCCCATAGCCAATACATTAGACCCCATAGCCAATACATAAGACCCCATAGCCAATACATAAGACCCCATAGCCAATACATTAGACCCCATAGCCAATACATAAGACCCCATAGCCCATAACTAAGACCCCATAGCCAATAACTAAGACCCCATAGCCCATAACTAAGACCCCATAGCCAATAACTGAGACCCCATAGCCTATAACTAAGACCCCATAGCCAATAACTAAGACCCCATAGCCTATAACTAAGACCCCATAGCCTATAACTAAGACCCCATAGCCAATAGCTAAGACCCCATAGCCAATAACTAAGACCCCATAGCCTATAACTAAGACCCCATAGCCAATAACTAAGACCCCATAGCCTATAACTAAGACCCCATAGCCAATAACTAAGACCCCATTGCCCATAAATAAGACCCCATAGCCAATAACTAAGACCCCATAGCCAATAACTAAGACCCCATAGCCAATAACTGAGACCCCATAGCCTATAACTAAGACCCCATAGCCTATAACTGAGACCCCATAGCCCATAACTGAGACCCCATAGCCTATAACTGAGACCCCATAGCCCATAACTAAGACCCCATAGCCCATAACTAAGACCCCATAGCCAAGAAATAAGACCCCATAGCCTATAACTAAGACCCCATAGCCAATAGCTAAGACCCCATAGCCAATAACTATAAGACCCCATAGCCCATAACTAAGACCCCATAGCCCATAACTAAGACCCCATAGCCCATAACTAAGACCCCATAGCCAATAGCTAAGACCCCATAGCCAATAACTAAGACCCCATAGCCTATAACTATAAGACCCCATAGCCAATAACTGAGACCCCATAGCCAACAACTGAGACCCCATAGCCTATAACTAAGACCCCATAGCCAATAGCTAAGACCCCATAGCCTATAATTAAGACCCCATTGCCCATAAATAAGACCCCATTGCCCATAAATAAGACCCCATAGCCAATAACTAAGACCCCATAGCCAATAACTAAGACCCCATAGCCAATAACTGAGACCCCATAGCCTATAACTAAGACCCCATAGCCCATAACTAAGACCCCATAGCCTATAACTAAGACCCCATAGCCCATAACTAAGGCCCCATAGCCAATAACTAAGACCCCATAGCCAATAGCTAAGACCCCATAGCCCATAACTAAGACCCCATAGCCTATAAATGAGACCCCATAGCCTATAAATGAGACCCCATAGCCTATAAATGAGACCCCATAGCCTATAACTGAGACCCCATAGCCTATAACTGAGACCCCATAGCCAATAACTAAGACCCCATAGCCCATAACTAAGACCCCATAGCCAATAGCTAAGACCCCATAGCCTATAGGGTTTAATGGAGCCCATAGGGTTTAATGGAGCCCATAGGGTTTAATGGGGCCCATAGGGTTTAATGGGGCCCATAGGGTTTAATGGGGCCCATAGGGTTTAATGGGGCCCATAGGGTTTAATGGGGCCCATAGGGTTTAATGGAGCCCATAGGGTTTAATGGAGCCCATAGGGTTTAATGGGGCCCATAGGGTTTAATGGGGCCCATAGGGTTTAATGGGGCCCATAGGGTTTAATGGGGCCCATAGGGTTTAATGGGGGCCTGCAATACCCTCAGCCGCCAGCAGGTGGCGCTATAACGGGAGCTCTATTGGATCCTATGGGGACCCATTGAGTTCTATGGGGTCCTATGGGTTCTAATGGGGTCTATGGGATCCTATGGGGTCTAATGGGTCTCTATGGGGTCTCTATGGAGGCTCTATGGGGTCCTATGGGGGTCTATTTGGGGTCCATGGGGTTCTATGGGGCTCTATGGGGGTCTATAGGTCTCTATGGGTCTCTATGTGGCCCTATGGGTCTCTATGGGTCTCTATGGGGCTCTATGGGGTCTTATGGGGCTCTATGGGGGTCTATGGGGTCTCTATGGGGTCCTATGGGGGCTCTATGGGGTTATATGGGGGTCTATGGGGTTCTATGGGGCCCCATTGGGTTCTATAGGGGTCTATGGGTCTCTATGGGGCTCTATGGGGGTCTATGGGGCTCTATGGGAGCCCCCATAGGCTATGGAGCCCATAGGGTTTAATGGGGGCCATAGGGATTAATGGGGCCCATAGGGATTAATGGAGCCCATAGGGTTTAATGGAGCCCATAGGGTTTAATGGGGCCCATAGGGTTTAATGGGGCCCATAGGGTTTAATGGGGCCCATAGGGTTTAATGGGGCCCATAGGGTTTAATGGGGCCCATAGGGTTTAATGGAGCCCATAGGGTTTAATGGGGCCCATAGGGTTTAATGGGGCCCATAGGGTTTAATGGGGCCCATAGGGTTTAATGGGGGCCATAGGGTTTAATGGGGCCCCATTGGTTTCTATGGGGGCCTGCAATACCCTCAGCTGCCAGCAGGTGGCGCTATAACGGGAGCTCTATTGGATCCTATGGGGACCCATTGAGTTCTATGGGGTCCTATGGGGTTTAATGGGGTCTATGGGATCCTATGGGGTTCTTTGGGGTCTATGGGGGGTCTATGGGGCTCTATGGGGCTCTATGGGGGGTCTATGGGGTCCTATGGGGTTCTATGGGGTCTCTATGGGGTCCAATAGGGTCTATGGGGTCTCTATGGGGTCTTATGGGGTCTCGATGGGGCTCTATGGGGTCTTATGGGGTCCTATGAGGACTTATGCGGTCCTATGGGGTCTCTATGGGGTCCTATAGGGTCCTATGGGGGCTCTATGGGGTCAATGGGGTCTTATGGGGTCTCTATGGGGTCTTATGGGGTCTCTATGGGGTCTTATGGGGTCCTATGGGGTCTTATGGGGTCTCTATGAGGACTTATCGGGTCTCTATAGGGTCTATGGGGTCCTATGGGGACCTATGGGGTCTCTATGGGGGTCTATGGGGCCCCATTGGTTTCTATGGGGGCCTGCAATACCCTCAGCTGCCAGCAGGTGGCGCTAGAACGGGAGCTCTATTGGATCCTATGGGGACCCATTGAGTTCTATGGGGTCCTATGGGGTTTAATGGGGTCTATGGGATCCTATGGGGTTCTATGGGGTCTATGGGGGGTCTATGGGGCTCTATGGGGGTCTGTGGGGGGTCTATGGGGTCCTATGGGGTCTCTATGGGGTCCAATAGGGTCTATGGGGTTCTATGGGGTCTCGATGGGGCTCTATGGGGTCTTATGGGGTCCTATGAGGACTTATGCGGTCCTATGGGGTCTCTATGGGGTCCTATAGGGTCCTATGGGGGCTCTATGGGGTCAATGGGGTCTCTATGGGGTCTTATGGGGTCCTATAGGGTCTTATGGGGTCCTATGGGGTCCTATAGGGTCTTATGGGGTCCTATGGGGTCCTATAGGGTCTTATGGGGTTCTATGGGGTCACCCCCCACATTGTCTCTGCCCCACATTCTCACCCCACACCATCAGTCTCAGAGCAAGGCCTTACCTGCTGTAGTGCAGTCATAGAACAGAGAAGAGGATGGCTATGGGGCCTTAGTTATTGGCTATGGGGCCTTAGTTATGGGCTATGGGGTCTTGGTTATGGGCTATGGGGTCTTAGTTATTGGCTATGGGGTCTTAGTTATGGGCTATGGGGTCTTAGTTATGGGCTATGGGGCCGTAGTTATGGGCTATGGGGTCTCAGTCAAAAACCTCCTCCCTTCCACTGTCAGCCCTTATATGAGGATCGGGAGGGGGCGGAGCCAGGCTCCACCAATCAGGTGCATTGCCCTGCAGCCAATCGGGTGCGTCGCCTGCAGCTGTGCTGTGCTGCCCCCAATCATGGCTGCCTGCGTGACTCCCAGTGGGCACAGGTGGGAGCAGTTCAGGGCTGGAAGCTGATTGGGTCCAGCCTGGCTCCACCCCCTCCTTGAGCCACATTTAAGGGCTGTGCAGGGCAGTGTGCGTCCCTATATCTGTGTGTCCCTATATCGTCTGCGTGTCCCTATATCTGCGTGTCCCTATATCTGCGTGTCCCTATATCTGCGTGTCCCTATATCTGCGTGACCCTATATCTGCGTGTCCCTATATCTGCGTGTCCCTATATCTGCGTGACCCTATATCTGTGTGTCCCTATATCTGCGTGTCCCTATATCTGCGTGTCCCTATATCTGCGTGACCCTATATCTGCGTGACCCTATATCGTCTGCGTGTCCCTATATAGTGTGTGTTTGCGTCCCTATATAGTGTGTGTTTGCGTCCCTATATAGTGGGTGTGTGCGTCCCTATATGGTCTGTGGGGGCGTCCCTATATGGTCTGTGGGGGCGTCCCTATATGGTCTGTGGGGGCGTCCCTATATGGTCTGTGGGGGCGTCCCTATATGGTCTGTGGGGGCGTCCCTATATGGTCTGTGGGGGCGTCCCTATATGGTCTGTGGGGGCGTCCCTATATGGTCTGTGGGGGCGTCCCTATATGGTCTGTGGGGGCGTCCCTATATGGTCTGTGGGGGCGTCCCTATATCTATCTGTGGGGGCGTCCCTATATCTATCTGTGGGGGCGTCCCTATATCTATCTGTGGGGGCGACCCTATATCTATCTGTGGGGGCGTCCCTATATCTGTGTGGGGGCGTCCCTATATCTATCTGTGGGGGCGTCCCTATATCTGTGTGGGGGCGTCCCTATATCTGTGTGGGGGCGTCCCTATATCCGTGGGTCCCTATATCCGTGGGTCCCTATATCCGTCTGTGCGTCCCTATATCCGTCTGTGCGTCCCTATATCCGTCTGTGCGTCCCTATATCCGTCTGTGCGTCCCTATATCGTCTGTGCGTCCCTATATCCGTGCGTCCCTATATCCGTGCGTCCCTATATCCGTGCGTCCCTATATCCGTGCGTCCCTATATCCGTGCATCCCTATATCTTGTCTGTGCGTCCCTATATCGTGTGTGCGTCCCTATATCTGTGTGAGCGTCCCTATATCGTCTGTGTGCGTCCCTATATCGTCTGTGTGCGTCCCTATATCGTCTGTGTGCGTCCCTATATCCGTCTGTGCGCGTCCCTATATCGTCCGTGCGTCCCTATATCGTCCGTGCGTCCCTATATCGTCCGTGCGTCCCTATATCCGTCTGTGCGTCCCTATATCCGTCTGTGCGTCCCTATATCCGTCTGTGCGTCCCTATATCGTCCGTGCGTCCCTATATCGTCCGTGCGTCCCTATATCGTCCGTGCGTCCCTATATCTGTGCGACCCTATATCCGTCTGTGCGACCCTATATCCGTCTGTGCGACCCTATATCCGTCTGTGCGACCCTATATCCGTCTGTGCGACCCTATATCCGTCTGTGCGACCCTATATGGTCTGTGCGACCCTATATGGTCTGTGCGTCCCTATATCCGTGCGTCCCTATATCCGTGCGTCCCTATATCCGTGCGACCCTATATCCGTGCGACCCTATATCCATCTGTGCGACCCTATATCCATCTGTGCGACCCTATATCCATCTGTGCGACCCTATATCCGTCTGTGCGACCCTATATCTGTCTGTGCGACCCTATATCCGTCTGTGCGACCCTATATCCGTCTGTGCGACCCTATATCCGTCTGTGCGACCCTATATGGTCTGTGCGACCCTATATGGTCTGTGCGACCCTATATCCGTCTGTGCGACCCTATATCCGTCTGAGCGACCCTATATCCGTCTGACCCTATACGTGTGCGTCCCTATACGTGTGGGTCCCTATACGTGTGGGTCCCTATACGTGTGGGTCCCTATACGTGTGGGTCCCTATACGTGTGCGTCCCTATACGTGTGCGTCCCTATACGTGTGGGTCCCTATACGTGTGCGTCCCTATACGTGTGCGTCCCTATAAGTGTGTGTCCGTGTCCCTATATCCGTCTGTGTGTCCCTATATCGGTGTGTGCGTCCCTATATCGGTGTGTGCGTCCCTATATCGGTGTGTGCGTCCCTATATCGGTGCGTGCGTCCCTATATCCGTGCGTGCGTCCCTATATCGTCTGTGCGTCCCTATATTATAGGCTATGGGGTCTTAGTTATAGGCTGTGGGGTCTTCGTTATTGGCTATGGGGTCTTAGTTATGGGCTATGGGGTCTTAGTTATGGGCTATGGGGTCTTAGTTATGGGCTATGGGGTCTTAGTTATTGGCTATGGGGTCTTAGTTATAGGCTATGGGGTCTTAGTTACTGGCTATGGGGTCTTAGTTACTGGCTATGGGGTCTTAGTTACTGGCTATGGGGTCTTAGTTACTGGCTATGGGGTCTTAGTTACGGGCTATGGGGTCTTAGTTACTGGCTATGGGGTCTTAGTTACTGGCTATGGGGTCTTAGTTACTGGCTATGGGGTCTTAGTTACTGGCTATGGGGTCTTAGTTACTGGCTATGGGGTCTTAGTTACTGGCTATGGGGTCTTAGTTACTGGCTATGGGGTCTTAGTTACTGGCTATGGGGTCTTAGTTACGGGCTATGGGGTCTTAGTTACTGGCTATGGGGTCTTAGTTACTGGCTATGGGGTCTTAGTTACTGGCTATGGGGTCTTAGTTACTGGCTATGGGGTCTTAGTTACTGGCTATGGGGTCTTAGTTACTGGCTATGGGGTCTTAGTTACTGGCTATGGGGTGCAAGTTTGGAGGAGCTATTCCCCCCTTGCACCTGGCGCTGTGCAACGCTGCAATAAACATCACTGCTTTATAACCAGTCTCTGGATGATAGAGTTTGATTCTGCAAGTCAGTGTGTCTATAAGTGTGTGTGTGTCTATAAGTGTGTGTGTGTCTATAAGTGTGTGTGTGTCTATAAGTGTGTGTGTGTCTATAAGTGTGTGTGTGTCTGTAAGTGTGTGTGTGTGTCTATAAGTGTGTGTGGTGTCTATAAGTGCGTTTGTGTCTATAAGTGCGTTTGTGTCTATAAGTGCGTTTGTGTCTATAAGTGTGTGTGTGTGTCTACAAGTGTGTGTGTGTGTCTATAAATGTGTGTGTGCGTCTATAAGTGTGTGTGTGTCTGTCTATAAATGTGGGGGTGTGTCTATAAATGTGGAGGTGTCTATAAATGTGGGGGCGTGTCTATAAATGTGGGTGTGTCTATAAATGGGGGCGTGTCTATAAATGTGGGTGTGTCTATAAATGGGGGGGTGTCTATAAATGTGGGTGTGTCTATAAATGTGTGTGTGTGTGTCTATAAGTGTGTGTGTGTGTCTGAAAGTGTGTGGGCGTGTCTATAAATGTGGGAACGTGTCTTTAAAAGTGGGGGTGTCTATAAATATGGGGCTGTGTCTATAAATGTGGGGTGACTATAAATGTGGGGGTGTGTCTATAAGTGTGTGTGTGTCTATAAGTGTGTGTGTGTCTATATATGTGTGTGTGTCTATATATGTGTGTGTGTCTATAAGTGTGTGTGTATATCTGTGTGTGTATATCTGTGTGTGTATATCTGTGTGTGTATATCTGTGTGTATATATCTGTGTGTATATATCTGTGTGAGTATATCTGTGTGTGTGTATACCTGCGTGCGTATATGTCTGCGTGCGTATCTGTGTGCGTGCGTATCTGTGTGCGGGCGTATCTGTGTGCGGGCGTATCTGTGTGCGGGCGTATCTGTGTGCGTGCATATCTGTGTGCGTGTATATATCTGTGTGTATATATCTGTGTATATCTGTGTATAGCTGTGTGTGTGCGTATCTGTGTGTGCGTATCTGTGTGCGTGCGTCTATAAATGGGGGCGTGTCTATAAATGTGGGCGTGTCTATAAATGTGGGTGTGTGCGTCTATAAGTGTGGGGTCGCATCTATAAGTGTGTGGGTGTGTCTATAAATGTGGGGTTGCGTCTATAAATGTGGGGGTGTGCGTCTATAAGTGTGTGTGTGTCTATAAGTGTGTTTGTGAGTCTATGAATGTGTGTGTGTCTATAAGTGCGTGTGTGTGCATCTCTAAGTGTGTGTTTGCGTCTCTAAGTGTGTGTGTGTCTCTAAGTGTGTGTGCGTCTCTGTGTGTGTGCGTCTCTAAGTGTGTGTGTGCGTCTCTAAGTGTGTGTGTGCGTCTCTAAGTGTGTGTGTGCGTCTCTAAGTGTGTGTGCGCGTCTCTAAGTGTGTGTGCGCGCGTCTCTAAGTGTGTGTGTGCGCGTCTCTAAGTGTGTGTGCGCGTCTCTAAGTGTGTGTGCGTCTCTAAGTGTGTTTGTGAGTCTCTAAGTGTGTGTGCGCGTCTCTAAGTGTGTGTGCGCGTCTCTAAGTGTGTGTGCGCGTCTCTAAGTGTGTGTGCGCGTCTCTAAGTGTGTGTGCGCGTCTCTAAGTGTGTGTGCGCGTCTCTAAGTGTGTGTGCGCGTCTCTAAGTGTGTGTGCGCGTCTCTAAGTGTGTGTGCGCGTCTCTAAGTGTGTTTGTGAGTCTCTAAGTGTGTGTGCGCGTCTCTAAGTGTGTGTGCGCGTCTCTAAGTGTGTGTGCGCGTCTCTAAGTGTGTGTGCGCGTCTCTAAGTGTGTTTGTGAGTCTCTAAGTGTGTGTGTGCGTCTCTAAGTGTGTGTGTGCGTCTCTAAGTGTGTTTGCGCGTCTCTAAGTGTGTGTGCGCGTCTCTAAGTGTGCGTGTGTGCGTCTCTAAGTGTGCGTGTGTGCGTCTCTAAGTGTGCGTGTGTGCGTCTCTAAGTGTGCGTGTGTGCGTCTCTAAGTGTGTGTGTGTGCGTCTCTAAGTGTGTGTGTGCGCGTCTCTAAGTGTGTGTGTGCGCGTCTCTAAGTGTGTGTGCGCGTCTCTAAGTGTGTGTGTGCGTCTCTAAGTGTGTTTGTGCGTCTCTAAGTGTGTTTGTGCGTCTCTAAGATTGTTTGTGCGTCTCTAAGTGTGTGTGTGCGTCTCTAAGTGTGTGTGTGCGTCTCTAAGTGTGTGTGTGCGTCTCTAAGTGTGTGTGCGCGTCTCTAAGTGTGTGTGCGCGTCTCTAAGTGTGTTTGTGCGTCTCTAAGTGTGTGTGCGCGTCTCTAAGTGTGTGTGCGTCTCTAAGTGTGTTTGTGCGCGTCTCTAAGTGTGTGTGCGTCTCTAAGTGTGTGTGTGCGTCTCTAAGTGTGTGTGTGTGCGTCTCTAAGTGTGTGTGTGCGTCTCTAAGTGTGTGTGTGTCTCTCTAAGTGTGTGTGTGTCTCTCTAAGTGTGTGTGTGTCTCTCTAAGTGTGTGTGTGTCTCTCTAAGTGTGTGCGTCTATAAGCGTATGTGTGCGTCTATAAGCGTATGTGTGCGTCTATAAGCGTATGTGTGCGTCTATAAATGTGTGTGCGTCTATAAGTGCGTGTGTGTGTGTCTATAAGTGCGTGTGTGTGCGTCTATAAGTGCGTGTGTGTGTCTCTCTAAGTGTGTGTGTGTCTCTCTAAGTGTGTGCGTCTATAAGCGTATGTGTGAGTCTACAAGTGCGTGTGTGTGTCTACAAGTGCGTGTGTGTGTCTACAAGTGCGTGTGCGTCTATAAGTGTGCGTGTGTGTCTCTCTAAGTGCGTGTGTGTCTATAAGTGCGTGTGCGTCTATAAGTGCGTGTGCGTCTATAAGTGTGTGGGTGCGTCTATAAGTGTGTGGGTGCGTCTATAAGTGTGTGGGTGCGTCTATAAATGTGTGTGTGCGTCTATAAGTGTGTGTGCGTCTACAAGTGTGTGTGTGTGTCTATAAGTGTGGGTCTGTTTATAAGTGTGTGTGCGTCTATAAGTGTGTGTGCGTCTATAAGTGTGTGTGCGTCTATAAGTGTGTGTGCGTCTATAAGTGTGTGTGCGTCTATAAGTGTGTGTGCGTCTATAAGTGTGTGTGCGTCTATAAGTGTGTGTGCGTCTATAAGTGTGTGTGCGTCTATAAGTGTGTGTGCGTCTATAAGTGTGTGTGTGTCTGTGTGTGTGTCTATAAATGTGGGTTTGTCTATAAATGCGGGGGTGTCTATAAATGTGGGGGTGTCTATAAATGTGGGGGTGTCTATAAATGTGGGGGTGTCTATAAATGTGGGGGTGTGTATATCTGTGTCTTTATGTATCTGTGTCTTTATGTATCTGTGTCTTTATGTATCTGTGTCTTTATGTATCTGTGCGTGTGTATCTGTGCGTGTGTATCTGTGCGTGTGTATCTGTGTGTGTGTGTATCTCTGTGTGTGTCTATAAATGTGGGTGTGTGTCTATAATTGTGTGTGTGTGTGCCTATAAGTGTGTGTGTGCCTATAAGTGTGTGTGTGCCTATAAGTGTGTGTGTGTGCCTATAAGTGTGTGTGTGTGCCTATAAGTGTGTGTGTGTGCCTATAAGTGTGTGTGTGTGCCTATAAGTGTGGGGGGGTGTCTATAAGTGTGGGGGGGTGTCTATAAGTGTGTGTGTGTGTCTATAAGTGTGTGTGTGTCTATAAGTGTGTGTGTGTGTCTATAAGTGTGTGTGTGTGTCTATAAGTGTGTGTGTGTCTATAAGTGTGTGTGTGTGTCTATAAATGTGTGTGGGTGCCTATAAGTGTGTGGGTGCCTATAAGTCTGTGGGTGTGTCTATAAGTGTGGGGGGGTGTCTATAAATGTGGGTGTGTCTATAAATGTGGGTGTGTCTATAAACGGGGGGGTGTGTATGTCTGTGTGCGTGTGTCTATAAATGTGGGGGCGTGTCTATCAATGTTGGGGTGTCTATCAATGTGGGGGTGTCTATCAATGTGGGGGTGTCTATCAATGTGGGGGTGTCTATCAATGTGGGGGTGTCTATAAATGTGGGGGCGTGTCTATGAATGGGGGCGTGTTTGTAAATGTGGGGTGTGTCTATAAATGTGGGGGTGTCTCCAAATATGGGGTGGTGTCTATAAATGTGGGGGTGTGCGTCTATAAATGTGGGGGTGTGCGTCTATAAGTGTGTGTGTGTGTCTATAAGTGTGTTTGTGAGTCTATGAATGTGTGTGCGTCTCTAAGTGCGTGTCTGTGCGTCTCTAAGTGTGTGTGCGTCTCTAAGTGTGTGTGCGTCTCTAAGTGTGTGTGCGTCTCTAAGTGTGTGTGCGCGTCTCTAAGTGTGTGTGCGCGTCTCTAAGTGTGTGTGCGTCTCTAAGTGTGTGTGCGCGTCTATAAGTGTGTGTGCGCATCTATAAGTGTGTGTGCGCGTCTATAAGTGTTTGTGTGTTTCTATAAGTGTGTGAGTGCGTCTATAAATGTGTGTGTGTCTATAAATGTGGGGGTGCGTCTATAAATGTGGGTGTGTCTATAAACGTGGGGGTGCGTATATCTGTGTGTGCGTATATCTGTGTGTGCGTATATCTCTGTGTGTATATTTGGGCGCGTGTATATTTGGGCGCGTGTATATCTGTGCGCGTGTATATCTGTGTGTTTATGTATCTGTGTGTGTATCTGTGTGCGTGCGTCTATAAATGTGGGCGTGCCTATAAATGTGGGGGTGTGTCTATAAACGTGGGGGTGTCTATAAACGTGGGGGTGTCTATAAACGTGGGGGTGTCTATAAACGTGGGGGTGTCTATAAACGTGGGGGTGTCTATAAACGTGGGGGTGTGTATGTCTGTGTGCGTGTATGTCTGTGTGCGTGTATGTCTGTGTGCGTGTATGTCTGTGTGCGTGTATGTCTGTGTGCGTGTATGTCTGTGTGCGTGTATATCTGTGTGCGTGTATGTAAATGTGTGTGTGTGTCTGTAAATGGGGGCGTGTCTATAGACGGGGGCGTGTCTATAGACGGGGGCGTGTCTATAGACGGGGGCGTGTCTCTAAACGGGGGCGTGTCTATAAATGTGGGGATGTGCGTCTACAAGTGCGTGTGCGTCTATCAGTGTGTGTGTGTGTGTGTGTCTATAAGTGTGTGTGTGTGCGTCTCTCTAAGTGTGTGTGTGTGCGTCTCTCTAAGTGTGTGCGTCTATAAATAAGCGTGTGTGCGTCTCTAAGTGTGTGTGTGCGTCTCTAAGTGTGTGTGTGTGCGTCTCTAAGTGTGTGTGTGCGTCTCTAAGTGTGTGTGCGTCTCTAAGTGTGTGTGCGTCTCTCTAAGTGTGTGTGCGTCTCTCTAAGTGTGTGTGCGTCTCTCTAAGTGTGTGTGTGTGTGTCTCTCTAAGTGTGTGTGTGTGTGTCTCTCTAAGTGTGTGTGTGTCTCTCTAAGTGTGTGTGTGTCTCTCTAAGTGTGTGTGTGTCTCTCTAAGTGTGTGCGTCTATAAATATGTGCGTGTGTGTCTTTAAGTGCGTGTGTGTCTTTAAGTGCGTGTGTGTCTTTAAGTGCGTGTGTGTGTCTTTAAGTGCGTGTGTGTGTCTATAAGTGCGTGTGTGTGTCTATAAGTGCGTGTGTGTGTCTCTATAAGTGCGTGTGTGTGTCTATAAGTGCGTGTGTGTCTCTCTAAGTGTGTGTGTGCGTCTCTCTAAGTGTGTGTGTGCGTCTCTATAAGTGTGTGCGTCTCTCTAAGTGTGTGCGTCTATAAATAAGCGTGTGTGCGTCTATAAATAAGCGTGTGTGCGTCTCTAAGTGTGTGTGTGTCTCTCTAAGTGTGTGTGTGTGTCTCTCTAAGTGTGTGTGTGTGTGTCTCTCTAAGTGTGTGTGTCTCTCTAAGTGTGTGTGTCTCTCTAAGTGTGTGTGTCTCTCTAAGTGTGTGTGTCTCTCTAAGTGTGTGCGTCTATAAATATGCGTGTGTGTGTCTATAAGTGTGCGTGTGTGTGTCTATAAGTGTGCGTGTGTGTGTCTATAAGTGTGCGTGTGTGTGTCTATAAGTGTGCGTGTGTGCGTCTCTATAAGTGTGCGTGTGTGCGTCTCTATAAGTGTGCGTGTGTGCGTCTCTAAGTGTGTGTGTGCGTCTCTAAGTGTGTGTGTGTCTATAAATATGTGTGTGTGTGTCTCTCTAAGTGTGTGTGTGTCTCTATAAGTGTGTGCGTCTATAAATGTGTGTGCGTCTATAAGTGCGTGTGTGTGTCTATAAGTGTGTGTGTGTGTGTCTCTTAAAGTGTGTGTGTGTGCGTCTCTAAGTGTGTGTGTGTGTGTCTATAAGTGGGGGCGTGTCTATAAGTGGGGGCGTGTCTATAAGTGGGGGCGTGTCTATAAGTGGGGGCGTGTCTATAAGTGGGGGCGTGTCTATAAGTGGGGGCGTGTCTATAAGTGGGGGCGTGTCTATAAGTGGGGGCGTGTCTATAAGTGGGGGCGTGTCTATAAACGGGGGCGTGTCTATAAACGCGGGGGCGTGTCTATAAATGTGGGGATGTGCGTCTACAAGTGCGTGTGCGTCTATGAGTGCGTATGTGTCTCTATAAGTGCGTGTGTGTCTCTATAAGTGCGGGTGTGTCTCTATAATTGTGTGTGTGCGTCTACGAGTGTGTGTGTGCGTCTACAAGTGGGTGTGTGTGCCTATAAATGTGGGTGTGTCTATAAATGTGTGTGTGTCTATGAGTGTGAGTGTGTGTGTCTATAGGTGCGTGTGTGTGTCTATAGGTGCGTGTGTGCGTCTATAAGTGTGTGTGCGTCTATAAGAGTGTGTGTGCGTCTATAAGAGTGTGTGTGCGTCTATAAGTGTGTGTGTGTCTGTCTATAAATGTGGGGGTGTGTCTATAAATGTGGGTGCGTCTATAAATGTGGGTGTGTCTATAAACGTGGGGGTGTGTAGATCTGTGTGCGCGTAGATCTGTGTGCGCGTAGATCTGTGTGCGCGTATATCTGTGTGCGCGTATATCTGTGTGCGCGTATATCTGTGTGCGCGTATATCTGTGTGCGCGTATATCTGTGTGTGTGTCTGTAAATGGGGGCGTGTCTGTAAATGGGGGCGTGTCTATAAATGTGGGGGCGTGTCTATAAATGTGGGGGCGTGTCTATAAATGTGGGGGCGTGTCTATAAATGTGGGGGCGTGTCTATAAATGTGGGGGGGTGTCTATAAATGCGGGGGTGTCTATAAATGTGGGGATGTGCGTCTACAAGTGCATGTGCGTCTATCAGTGTGCGTGTGCGTCTATGAGTGCGTGTGCGTCTATGAGTGCGTGTGTGTCTCTATAAGTGCGTGTGTGTCTCTATAAGTGTGGGTGTGTCTCTATAATTGTGTGTGTGCGTCTACGAGTGTGTGTGTGCGTCTACGAGTGTGTGTGTGCGTCTATAAGTGGGTGTGTGTGCCTATAAATGTGGGTGTGTCTATAAATGTGGGTGTGTCTATGAGTGTGAGTGTGTGTGTCTATGAGTGTGAGTGTGTGTGTCTATAGGTGCGTGTGTGTGTCTATAGGTGCGTGTGTGTGTCTATAGGTGCGTGTGTGCGTCTATAAGAGTGTGTGTGCGTCTATAAGAGTGTGTGTGCGTCTATAAGTGTGTGTGTGCGTCTATAAGTGTGTGTGTGCGTCTATAAGTGTGTGGGTGTGTCAATAAGGGTGTGTTTCTGTAAGTGTGTGTGTGTCTATAAGTGTTTGTGTGTTTCTATAAGTGTGTGTGTGCGTCTATAAGTGCGTGCGCGTCTATAAGTGAGTGCGCGTCTATAAGTGTGTGTGTGTGTCTATAAGTGTGTGTGTGTCTATAAATGTGTGTGTGTGTCTATAAATGTGTGTGTGTGTCTATAAGTGTGTGTGTGTCTATAGGTTTGTGTGTGTGTGTCTATAAATGTGTGTGTGTGTCTATAAGTGTGTTTGTGTCTATAAGTGTGTGTGTGCATCTATAAATGTGGAGGTGTGTCTATAAATGTGGGGGTGTGTCTATAAGTGTGTGTGTGTCTACAAGTGTGTGTGCGTCTATAAGTGTCTGTGTGTCTACAAGTGTGTGTGTGTGTGTCTATAAATGTGTGTGTGTGTCTATAAGTGTGTGTGTGTCTATAGGTTTGTGTGTGTGTGTCTATAAATGTGTGTGTGTCTATAAGTGTGTGTGTGTGTCTATAAATGTGTGTGTACGTCTATAAATTTCTGTGTGTCTACAAGTGTGTGGGTGTGTCAATAAGGGTGTGTTTCTGTAAGTGTGTGTGTGTCTATAAGTGTGTGTGTGTCTATAAGTGTGTGTCTATAAATGTGTGTGTCTATAAATGTGTGTGTCTATAAATGTGTGTGTCTATAAGTGTGTGTGTCTATAAGTGTGTGTGTGTCTATAAGTGTGTGTGTGTCTATAAGTGTGTGTGTGTCTATAAGTGTGTGTGTGTGTCAATAAGTGCGTGTGTCTGTCTATAAATGTGGGTGTGTCTATAAATGTGGGTGTGTCTATAAATGTGGGAGTGTCTATAAACGTGGGGGTGTGTATATCTGTGTGCGAGTATATCTGTGTGCGAGTATATCTGTGTGCGTGTATATCTGTGTGCGTGTATATCTGTGTGCGTGTATATCTGTGTGCGTGTATATCTGTGTGCGTGTATATCTGTGTGCGTGTATATCTGTGCGCGTGAATATCTGTGCGCGTGAATATCTGTGTGTGTATATCTGTGTGTTTATGTATCTGTGTGTGTATATATCTGTGTGTGTATATATCTGTGTGTGTATATATCTGTGTGTGTATATATCTGTGTGTGTATCTGTGTGCGTGTGTCTATAAATGTGGGCGTGTCTATGAATGTGGGGGCGTGTCTATAAATGTGGGGTGTTTTCTCTAAATGCGGGTGTGTCTATAAACGTGGGGGTGTGTATATCTGTGTGTGTATATCTGTGTGTGTATATCTGTGTGTGTATATCTGTGTGCGTATATATCTGTGTGCGTATATATCTGTGTGCGTATATATCTGTGTGTGTATATCTGTGTGCGTATATATCTGTGTGCGTGAATATCTGTGCGCGTGAATATCTGTGCGTGTGAATATCTGTGCGCGTGTATATCTGTGTGTGTATATCTGTGTGTGTGTATATCTGTGTGTGTATATATTTGTGTGTGTATCTGTGTGTGTGTGTATCTGTGTGTGTGTATATATCTGTGTGCGTATCTATCTGTGTGTGTATCTGTGCGTGTGTATCTGTGTGCGTGTGTCTATAAATGGGGGCGTGTCTATAAATGTGGGTGTGTCTATAAATGTGGGGGTGTCTATAAATGTGAGGGGGTGTCTATAAGTGTTTGTGTGTCTATAAATGTGTGTGTGTTTCTATAAGTGTGGGTGTGTTTATAAGTGTGTGTGTGTGTCTATAAGTGCGTTTGTGTCTATAAGTGTGTGTGTGTCTATAAATGTGTGTGTGTCTACAAGTGTGTGTGTGTGTCTATAAGTGTGTGTGTGCGTCTATAAATTTGTGTGTGTCTACAAGTGTGTGTGTGTGTGTCTATAAGTGTGGGTGTGTTTATAAGTGTGTGTGTCTATAAGTGTGTGTGTGCGTCTATAAGTGTGTGTGTGCGTCTATAAGTGTGTGTGTGTCTGTGTGTGTGTCTATAAGTGTGGGGGTGTGTCTGTAAAAGTGGGGGTGTCTATAAATGTGGGGGTGTGTATATATCTGTTTGTGTATATCTGTGTGCGTATATATCTCTGTGCGTATATATTTGTGTGCGTATATATATGTGTGTTTATATATCTGTAGGTGTGTATATCTGTGTGTGTATATATTTGTGTGTGTATCTGTGTGCGTGTGTCTATAAATGTGGGGGCGTGTCTATAAATGCGTGTTTGTGTCTATAAGTGCGTGTGTGTGTCTATAAGTGTGTGTTTGTGTCTATAAGTGTGTGTTTGTGTCTATAAGTGTGTGTTTGTGTCTATAAGTGTGTGTTTGTGTCTATAAGTGTGTGTGTGTGTCTATAAGTGTGTGTGTGTCTATAAATGTGTGTGTGTGTCTATAAATGTGTGTGTGTCTATAAATGTGTGTGTGTCTATAAATGTGTGTGTGTCTATAAATGTGTGTGTGTCTATAAATGTGTGTGTGTCTATAAATGTGTGTGTGTCTATAAGTGTGTGTGTGTGTCTATAAGTGTGTGTGTGTCTATAAACGTGGGGGTGTGTCTATAAACGTGGGGGTGTCTATAAATGTGGGGGCGTGTCTATAAATGCGGGTGTGTCTATAAATGTGGTGGTGTCTACAAGTGTGTGTGTGTGTCTACAAGTGTGTGTGTGTGTCTACAAGTGTGTGTGTGTGTCTACAAGTGTGTGTGTGTGTCTACAAGTGTGTGTGTGTGTCTATAAGTGTGTGTTTGTCTATAAATGTGTGTGTGTGTGTCTATAAATGTGGGGGTGTCCTTAAATGTGGGAGTGTGTCTATAAGTGGGGGCGTGTCGATAAATGGTGGCGTGACTATAAATGTGGGGGTTTGTCTATAAATGTGGGGGTGTCTATAAACGTGGGGGTGTGTATGTCTGTGTGTGTGTATATCTGTGTGTGTGTGTATCTGTGTGTGTGTATCTGTGTGTGTGTATCTGTGTGTGTGTATCTGTGTGTGTGTATCTGTGTGTGCATATATTTCTGTGCGTGTATTTCTGTGCGTGTGAATATCTGTGCGCGTGTATATCTGTGTGTGTATATATTTGTGTGTGTATCTGTGTGCGTGTGTCTATAAATGTGGGGGTGCGTCTATAAATGTGGGGGCGTCTATAAATGTGGGGGCGTCTGTAAATGGGTGTGTGTCTATAAATGTGGGTGTGTGTCTATAAGTGTGTGTGTGTGTCTATAAGTGTGTGTGTGTGTCTACAAATGTGTGTGTGTGTCTATAAGTGTGTGTGTGTGTCTATAAGTGTGTGTGTGTGTCTACAAATGTGTGTGTGTGTCTATAAGTGTGTGTGTGTGTCTATAAGTGTGTGTGTGTGTCTATAAATGTGTGTGTGTCTACAAGTGTGTGTGTGTGTCTATAAGTGCGTGTGTGCATCTATAAACTTGTGTGTGTCTACAAGTGTGTGTGTGTGTCTATAAGTGCGTGTTTGTCTATAAGTGCGTGTGTGTCTATAAGTGTTTGTGTGTCCATAAATGTGTTTTTGTCTATAAGTGTGTGTGTGTGTCTACAAATGTGTGTGTGCGTCTACAAGTGTGTGTGTGTGTCTACAAGTGTGTGTGTGTGTCTACAAGTGTGTGTGTGTGTCTATAAATGTGTGTGCGTCTATAAGTGTGTGTGTGTGTCTATAAGTGTGTGTGTGTCTATAAGTGCGTGTGTGTCTATAAGTGCGTGTGTGTCTATAAGTGTGTGTGTGTGTCTACAAGTGTGTGTGTGCGTCTACAAGTGTGTGTGTGCGTCTATAAATGTGTGTGCGTCTATAAGTGTGTGTGTGTGTCTATAAGTGTGTGTGTGTGTGTCTATAAGTGTGTGTGCGTCGTTAAGTGTGTGTGTGCGTCTATAAGTGTGTGTGCGTCTACAAATGTGTGTGTGCGTCTACAAGTGTGTGTGTGTGTCTACAAGTGTGTGTGTGCGTCTATAAATGTGTGTGCGTCTATAAATGTGTGTGCGTCTATAAGTGTGTGTGTGTATCTTTAAGTGTGTGTGTGTGTCTACAAGTGTGGGGGGGTGTCTATAAATGTGTGTGCGTCTATAAATGTGTGTGCGTCTATAAGAGTGTGTGTGCGTCGTTAAGTGTGTGTGTGCGTCTATAAATGTGTGTGTGCGTCTATAAGTGTGTGTGCGTCTATAAGTGTGTGTGTGTATCTTTAAGTGTGTGTGTGTGTCTACAAGTGTGGGGGGGTGTCTATAAATGTGTGGGTGTCTATAAATGTGGGGGTGTGTCTATAAATTTGGGTGTGTATATCTGTGTGTATATATCTGCGTGAGTGTATATCTGTTTGTGTATATATCTGTGTGTTTATATCTCTGTGTGTGTATATCTCTGTGTGTATATCTCTGTGTGTATAACTGTGTGTGTGTATATCTGTGTGTGTGTGTATCTATGGGCGTGTGTATCTGTGTGCGTGTGTATGTGTCTGTGTGTGTATCTGTGTGCGTGCGTCTATAAATGTGGGCGTGTCTCTAAATGTGGGCGTGTCTCTAAATGGGGGCGTGTCTATAAACGTGGGGGCGTGTCTGTAAATGGGGGCGTGTCTGTAAATGGGGGCGTGTCTATAAACGTGGGGGCGTGTCTATAAACGTGGGGGCGTGTCTATAAATGTGGGGGCGTGTCTATAAATGTGGGGGCGTGTCTATAAATGTGGGTGGAGTCTATAAGTGTGGGTGTGTCTATAAATGTAGGGGTGTGTATATATCTGTGTGTGGGTATCTGTGTGTGCGTATCTGTGCGTCTGTATATATGTGCGTGTATATATCTGTATGTGTATATATCTGTGTGTGTATATATCTGTCTGTATATATCTGTGTGTGCGTATCTGTGTGTGCGTATCTGTGTGTGCGTATCTGTGTGTGCGTATCTGTGTGCGTGTGTACATCTGTGCGTGTGTACATCTGTGCGTGTGTATATTTGTGTGTGTGTATATCTGTGTGCGTATCTCTGCGTGTGTGTGTGTGTGTGTGTATCTGTGTGCGTGTGTCTATAAATGGGGGTGCGTGTCTATAAATGTGGGTGTGTCTATAAATGTGGGGGGGTGTCTATAAATGTGCGTGTGTGTCTATAAATGTGTGTGTGTGTCTATAAGTGTGTGTGTGTCTATAAGTGTGTGTGTGCCTATAAGAGTGTGTGTGTGTCTATAAGAGTGTGTGTGTGTCTATAAATGTGTGTGTGTGTCTATAAATGTGTGTGTGTGTCTATAAATGTGTGTGTGTGTCTATAAATGTGTGTGTGTGTCTATAAGTGTGTGTGTGTGTCTATAAGTGTGTGTGTGTCTATAAGTGTGTGTGTGTCTACAGGTGTGTGTGTGTCTATAGGTGTGTGTGTGTCTATAGGTGTGTGTGTGTGCCTATAAGTGTGTGTGTGTTTCTATAAATGTGTGTGTACGTCTATAAATTTCTGTGTGTCTACAAGTGTGTGTGTGTCTACAAGTGTGTGTGCCTACAAGTGTGTGTGCCTACAAGTGTGTGTGCCTACAAGTGTGTGTGTCTATAAGTGTGTGTGTCTATAAGTGTGTGTGTCTATAAGTGTGGGTGTGTCTATAAGTGTGTGTGTCTATAAGTGTGTGGGTGTGTCTATAAGTGTGTGTGTGTGTCTATAGGTGTGTGTGTGTGTCTATAAGTGCGTGTGTGTCTATAAGTGTGTGTGTATCTATAAGTGTGTGTGTCTATAAGTGTGTGGGTGTGTCTATAAGTGTGTGGGTGTGTCTATAAGTGTGTGTGTGTTTCTATAACTGTGTGTGTGTCTATAACTGTGTGTGGGTGTGTCTATAAGTGTGGGTGTGTCTATAAATGTGGGGATGTGCGTCTATAAGTGCGTGTTTGTCTATAAGTGTGTTTGTGTCTATAAGTGTGTTTGTGTCTATAAATGTGTGTGTGTCTACAAGTGTGTGTATGTGTCTACAAGTGTGTGTGTGTGTCTACAAATGTGGGTGTGTGTCTAAAAATGTGTGTGTGTCTATAAGTGTGGGTGTGTGTCTATAAGTGTGGGTGTGTTTCTAAGTGTGTGTGTCTATAAATGTGTGTGTGCGTCTATAAGTGTGTGTGTGTCTGTCTATAAATGTGGGGGCGCGTCTATAAATGTGGGGTTGCGTCTATAAATGTGGGTGTGTCTATAAACGTGGGGGTGTGTATATCTGTGTGCGCGTAGATCTGTGTGCGCGTATATCTGTGTGCGCGTAGATCTGTGTGTGTGTCTGTAAATGTGGGCGTGTCTGTAAATGTGGGCGTGTCTATAAGTGGGGGCGTGTCTATAAGTGGGGGCGTGTCTATAAATGTGGGGGTGTCTATAAATGTGGGTGTATCTCTGTGTGCGTGTATCTCTGTGTGCGTGTATCTCTGTGTGCGTGTATCTCTGAGTGCGTGTATCTCTGAGTGCGTGTATCTCTGAGTGCGTGTATCTCTGTGTGCGTGTATCTGTGTGCGTGTATCTGTGTGCGTGTATATCTGTGTGAGTGTATATTTGTGTGCGTATATAACTGTGTGTGTCTGTAAATGCGTGTGTGTCTCTGTAAGTGCGTGTGTGTGTCTGTAAGTGCGTGTGTGCGCGTCTATAAGTGTGTGTGCTTCTATAAGTGTGTGTGTGTCTATAAGTGTGTGTGTGCGTCTATAAAAGTGTGTGTGTGCGTCTATAAATTTGTGTGTGTGTGCGTCTATAAGTGTTTGTGTTTCTATAAGTGTGTGTTTCTATAAGTGTGTGTGTTTCTATAAGTGTGTGTGTGCGTCTGTACGTGTGTCTGTGCGTCTGGAAATGTGTGTGCGCGTCTATAAGTGTGTGTGCGCGTCTGTAAGTGTGTGCGCGTCTATAAGTGTGTGCGTCTATAAGTGTGTGCGTGTCTATAAGTGCGTGTGTGTCTATAAATGTGTGTGTTTCTATAAGTGTGTGTGTTTCTATAAGTGTGTGTGTTTCTATAAGTGTGTGTGTTTCTATAAGTGTGTGTGTTTCTATAAATGTGGGGGTGTCTATAAGTGTGTGTGCATCTATAAATGTGTGTGTGCGTCTATAAATGTGTGTGTGCGTCTATAAATGTGTGTGTGTGTCTATAAGTGTGTGTGTGTCTGTGTGTGTGTCTATAAATGGGGGCGTGTCTATAAATGAGGGCGTGTCTATAAACGTGGGCGTGTCTATAAATGTGGGGGCGTGTCTATAAATGTGGGGGCGTGTCAATAAATGGGGGGGTGTGTCTATAAATGGGGGGGTGTCTATAAATGTGGGCGTGTCTATAAATGGGGGGGTGTCTATAAATGTGGGGGTGTGTCAATAAATGGGGGGGTGTGTCTATAAATGGGGGGGTGTCTATAAATGTGGGCGTGTCTATAAATGTGGGGGCGTGTCTATAAATGTGGGGGTGTCTATAAACGTTGGGGTGTGTATGTCTGTGCGCGTGTATATCTGTGTGCGTATATAACTGTGTGCGTATATAACTGTGTGCGTATATAACTGTGTGCGTATATAACTGTGTGCGTATATATCTGTGTGTGTGTCTATAAATGTGGGCGCGTGTCTGTAAATGTGGGGGCGTGTCTGTAAATGTGGGGGTGTGTCTATAAATGGGGGCGTGTCAATAAATGTGGGGGTGTCTATAAGTGTGTGGGCGTGTCTATAAACGTGGGGGTGTGTCTATAAATGTGTGTAAATCTGTGTGTGTATATCTGTGTGTGTATATCTGTGTGTGTATATCTGTGTGTGTATATCTGTGTGTATATATCTGTGTGTGTGTATCTGTGTGTGTATGTATCTGTGTCTGTATATCTGTGTGTCTGTATATGTGTGTGTATATATCTGTGTGTGTATATATCTGTGTGTGTATATATCTGTGTGTGTATATATCTGTGTGTGTATATCTCTGTGTGTGTATATATCTGTGTGTGTATATCTCTGTGTGTGTATATATCTGTGTGTCTATATATCTGTGTGTCTATATATCTGTGTGTGTATATCTGTGTGTGTATCTGTGCGTGTATATCTGTGTGCGTGTATATCAGTTTGTGTATATCAGTTTGTGTATATCAGTTTGTGTATATCTGTGTGCGTATATATCTGTGTGTGCATATCTGTGTGTATATATATCTGTGTGTGTGTATATTTGTGCGCGTGTATATCTGTGCACGTGAACATCTGTGCGCGTGAATATCTGTGTGTGTATATCTGTGTGTTTATGTATCTGTGTGTGTATTTGTATGTGTGTGTATATCTGTGTTTGTATATATTTGTGTGTGTATCTGTGTGCGTGTGTCTATAAATGGGGGCGTTTCTATGAATGAGGGGGTGTCTATAAATGTGGGCGTGTCTATAAATGTGTTGGTGTCTATAAGTGTGTGTGTGTGTCTATAAGTGTGTGTGTGTGTCTATAAGTGTGTGTGTGTGTCTATAAGTGTGTGTGTGTGTCTATAAGTGTGTGTGTGTGTCTATAAGTGTGTGGGTGTGTCTATAAACGTGGGGGTGCGTATATCTGTGTGTGCGTATATCTGTGTGTGCGTATATCTGTGTGTGTATATATCTGTTTCTGTATATCTGTGCGCGTGTATATCTGTGTGTTTATGTATCTGTGTGTGTATCTGTGTGCGTGCGTCTATAAATGGGGGCGTGTCTATAAATGTGGGGGCGTGTCTATAAATGGGGGCGTGTCTATAAATAGGGGCGTGTCTATAAATAGGGGCGTGTCTATAAACGGGGGGGCGTGTCTATAAACGGGGGGGCGTGTCTATAAATTGGAGGGCGTGTCTATAAATGGGGGGCGTGTCTTTAAATGGGGGCGTGTCTATAAACGGGGGCGTGTTTATAAATGTGGGGGTGTCTATAAACGTGGGGGTGTGTCTATAAACGTGGGGGCGTGTCTATAAATGGGGGCGTGTCTATAATCGTGGGGGCGTGTCTATAAATGTGGGGGTGTCTATAAATGTGGGTGTGTGTCTATAAATGTGGGTGTATATCTGTGTGTGTATATCTCTGTGTGTCTATATCTCTGTGTGTGTGTATCTGTGTGTGTGTATCTGTGTGTGCGTATCTATCTGTGTGCGTATCTATCTGTGTGCGTATCTATCTGTGTGCGTATCTATCTGTGTGCGTATCTATCTGTGTCTGTATCTGTGTGTGTGTGTATCTGTGTGCGTGTGTCTATAAATGGGGGAGCGTCTTTAAATGTGGGGGTGTCTATAAATGTGGGGGTGTCTATAAATGTGTGTGTGTGTGTGTCTATAAGTGTGTGTGTGTGTCTATAAGTGTGCGTGTGTCTATAAATGTGCGTATGTCTATAAGTGTGTGTGTGTGTCTGAAAGTGTGTGGGCGTGTCTATAAATGTGGGAACGTGTCTTTAAAAGTGGGGGTGTCTATAAATATGGGGCTGTGTCTATAAATGTGGGTGTGTCTATAAATGTGGGGTGACTATAAATGTGGGGGTGTGTCTATAAGTGTGTGTGTGTCTATAAATGTGTGTGTGTCTATAAGTGTGTGTGTATATCTGTGTGTATATCTCTGTGTGTATATCTCTGTGTGTATATCTCTGTGTGTATATCTCTGTGTGTATATCTCTGTGTGTATATTTGTGCGCGTGAATATCTGTGTGTTTATGTATCTGTGTGTGTATCTGTGTGCGTGCGTCTATAAATGGGGGCGTGTCTCTAAATGGGGGCGTGTCTCTAAATGGGGGCGTGTCTCTAAATGGGGGCGTGTCTATAAATGTGGGGGCGTGTCTATAAATGTGGGCGTGTCTATAAATGGGGGCGTGTCTGTAAATGTGGGGGCGTGTCTGTAAATGTGGGGGCGTGCCTATAAATGTGGGTGTGTTTATAAACGTGGGGGTGTGTCTGTAAATGGGGTGTGTCTATAAATGGGGGCGTGTCTATAAATGGGGGCGTGTCTATAAATGTGGGGGGTTTTCTCTAAATGCGGGTGTGTCTATAAACGTGGTGGTGTGCATATCTGTGTGCGTATATATCTGTGTGCGTATATCTCTGTGTGCGTATATCTGTGTGAGTATCTCTGTGTGTTTATGTATCTGTGTGTTTATATATCTGTGTGTTTATATATCTGTGTGTTTATATATCTGTGCGTTTATATCTGTGTGTGTATATCCGTGTGTGTGTATATCCGTGTGTGTGTATATCCGTGTGTGTGTATATCTGTGTGTGTGTATATCTGTGCGCGTGAATATCTGTGCGTGTGAATATCTGTGCGTGTGAATATCTGTGCGTGTGAATATCTGTGCGCGTGTATATCTGTGTGTGTATATCTGTGTGTGTATATCTGTGTGTGTATATCTGTGTGTGTATATCTGTGTGTGTGTATATCTGTGTGTGTATATCTGTGTGTGTATATATCTGTGTGCGTATCAATCTGTGTGTGTATCTGTGCGTGTGTATCTGTGTGCGTGTGTCTATAAATGGGGGTTTGTGTATATAAATGGGGGCGTGTCTATAAATGTGGGGGTGTCTATAAATGTGAGGGGGTGTCTATAAGTGTTTGTGTGTCTATAAATGCGTGTGTGTTTCTATAAGTGTGGGTGTGTTTATAAGTGTGTGTGTGTGTCTATAAGTGCGTTTGTGTCTATAAGTGTGTGTGTGTCTATAAATGTGTGTGTGTCTACAAGTGTGTGTGTGTGTGTCTATAAGTGTGGGTGTGTTTATAAGTGTGTGTGTCTATAAATGTGTGTGTGCGTCTATAAGTGTGTGTGTGCGTCTATAAGTGTGTGTGTGTCTGTGTGTGTGTCTATAAGTGTGTGTGTGCGTCTATAAAAGTGGGGGTGTCTATAAATGTGGGGGTGTGTATATATCTGTTTGTGTATATCTGTGTGCGTATATATCTCTGTGCGTATATATTTGTGTGCGTATATATATGTGTGTTTATATATCTGTAGGTGTGTATATCTGTGCGCGTATATATTTGTGTGTGTATATTTCTGTGCGCGTGAATATCTGTGTGTGTATATCTGTGTGTGTATATATTTGTGTGTGTATCTGTGTGCGTGTGTCTATAAATGTGGGGGCGTGTCTATAAATGCGTTTTTGTGTCTATAAGTGTGTGTTTGTGTCTATAAGTGTGTGTTTGTGTCTATAAGTGTGTGTTTGTGTCTATAAGTGTGTGTTTGTGTCTATAAGTGTGTGTTTGTGTCTATAAGTGTGTGTGTGCGTCTATAAGTGTGTGTGTGTCTATAACTGTGTGTGTGTCTATAACTGTGTGTGTGTCTATAACTGTGTGTGTGTCTACAAGTGTGTGTGTGTCTACAAGTGTGTGTGTGTCTACAAGTGTTTGTGTGTCTACAAGTGTTTGTGTGTCTATAAGTGTGGGTGTGTGTCTATAAGTGTGTGTGTGTCTGTGTGTGTGTCTATAAGTGTGGGGGGGTGTCTATAAATGTGTGTGTGTCTATAAGTGTGTGTGTGTGTCTATAAGTGTGTGTCTATAAATGTGTGTGTGTCTGTAAGTGTGTGCGTGTGTGTCTATAAATGGGGGCGTGTCTATAAATGTGGGCGTGTCTATAAACGAGGGGACGGGTCTATAAATGTGGGGGTGTGTCTATAAATGTGGGGGTGTCTATAGATGTGGGGGTGTATATATCTGTGTGTGTGTATATCTGTGTGTGTGTATATCTGTGTGTGTGTATATCTGTGTGTGTGTAAATCTGTGTGTGTGTATATGTCTGTGTGTGTATATCTGTGTGTGTATATCCGTGTGTGTATATATCTGTGTGCGTGTATATCTGTGTGCGCGTATATCTCTGTGCGCGTATATCTCTGTGCGCGTATATCTCTGTGTGTGTATCTGTGTGTGTGTATAATAATACACCCCTCACACCGCATACTCACCGTGTTGTTCCTCTTGCAGTGCTGAAGACTTTATTAATCCGCCCTGCACGTTGGATTCCTCCACTGAGTCCAGATTGTTGCCGCTCCGCATCCATGTGTGTCAGCTCAGCATCTGTGTGCACAATGAAACACCAGTCACCGATTGGCTGCAGGATCATCTTATTGCCTGCAGGACCCCATTGTGTGCGGTAGGATCATCCCGTGCCTGAAGGACCCCATTGTGTGCGGTAGGATCATCTATCTCCATCATCATCACCTCCATCGTAATAATAATGGCCAATTGCTAATTAATAATGCTCCGTCAAATACTAATTCCGCTTTAGAGCTAGTAAAGCTCCAGTGTTAATAATAAGACTCCATTGCCAATAAATAAGAGTCCATTGCCAATAAATAAGACTCCATTGCCAATAATAATATTATATTGCCAATGAAAAAGACTACATTGTGAATAATTAAGACAGCATTCCCAATAATTAAGACCCTATTGACAATTAATAAGACTCCATTGCCAATAAATAAGACTCCATTGCTATGTGCGTATATCTGTGTGCGTATATCTGTGTGCGTATATCTGTGTGCGTGTATATCTGTGTGCGTGTATATCTGTGTGTGTATATCTGTGTGTGTATATCTGTGTGTGTGTATATCTGTGTGTGTGTATATCTGTGTGTGTGTATATCTGTGTGTGTGTATATCTGTGTGTGTGTATATTTGTGTGTGTGTATATATCTGTGTGTATATCTGTGTGTGAATATATCTGTGTACGTATATCCGTGTGCGTATATCTGTGTGTGTATATCTGTGTGTATATCTGTGTGTATATCTGTGTGTATATCTGCGTGTGTATATCTGCGTGTGTATATCTGTGTGTGTATATCTGCGTGTGTGTTTATCTGTGTGTTTATATCTGTTTCTATATATCTGTTGTGTATATCTGTGTGTGTGTATATCTGTTTGTATTATATCTTTTTGTATATATCTGTTTGTATATATCTGTGTGTGTATATATCTGTGTGTGTATATATCTGTGTGCTTATATATCTGTGTGCGTATATATCTGTGTGTATATCTCTGTGTGTGTATATCTCTGTGCGTGTATATATCTGTGTGTGTATCTGTGTGTGTGTATAATAATACACCCCTCACACCGCATACTCACCGTGTTGTTCCTCTTGCAGTGCTGAAGCCTTTATTAATCCGCCCTGTACGTTGGATTCCTCCACTGAGTCCAGATTGTTGCCGCTCCGCATCCATGTGTGTCAGCTCAGCATCTGTGTGCACAATGAAACACCAGTCACCGATTGGCTGCAGGATCATCTTATTGCCTGCAGGACCCCATTGTGTGCGGTAGGATCATCCCGTGCCTGAAGGACCCCATTGTGTGCGGTAGGATCATCTATCTCCATCATCATCACCTCCATCGTAATAATAATGGCCAATTGCTAATTAATAATGCTCCGTCAAATACTAATTCCGCTTTAGAGCTAGTAAAGCTCCAGTGTTAATAATAAGACTCCATTGCCAATAAATAAGAGTCCATTGCTAATTAGTATCCATTGCCAAGAAATTGAACTCCAAGGCCAATAAATAAGAATCCATTGCTAATTAATAAGACTCCATTGCCAATAAATAAGACTCCATTGCCAATAATAATACTATATTGCCAATGAAAAAGACTACATTGTGAATAATTAAGACACCATTCCCAATAATTAAGACCCTATTGACAATTAATAAGACTCCATTGCCAATAAATAAGACTCCTTTGGAAATAAATAAGACTCCATTGCTAATTAGACTCCATTGCTAATAAATAAGAATCCATTGCATATAAATAAGTCTCCATTGCCAATGAATAAGAGTCCATTGCTAATAAAGAAGTATCCATTGCCTATAAATGAGACTCAATTACCAGTAAATAAGAGTCCATTGTTAATAAATAAGATTCCATTGCCAATAATTAAGACTATATTGCTAATAAATAATACTCCATTGCTAATTATACTCCTTTGTTACTAAGATTCCATTGCTAATTAATAATGATGCGTAGCTAATAATAAGACTCCACTGCCCATAAATATAACTCCATATTCAATAAATAAGACTCCATATCCAGTAAATAAGACAACATTTCTAATAAATAAGACTCCATAGCTCATAAATAAGACTCCTTTGCTAATTAGAATCCATTGCCAATAAATAACACTTCACTGCGAATAAATAAGACTCCATTGCCAATAAATAAGACTCCATTGCCAATAATTAAGACTCCATTGCCAATAAATAAGACTCCATTGCCAATAATTAAGACTCCATTGCCAATAAATAAGACTCCATTGCTAATAAATAAGACTCCATAGCCAATAAATAAGACTCCTTTGCCAATAAATAAGACTCCATTGCCAATAAATAAGACTCCATTGCCAATAAATGAAACTCCACTGCCATAATAAAGATTCCATTGCTAATTAGACTCTACTGTCAATAAATAAGACTCCCTTGCTAATAATAATACTATATTGCCAATTAATAAGACTCCATTGATAATAAATAACATTCCATTCCTAATAATTAAGACACCATTGCCAATAATTAAGACTCCATTGCCAATTAATCGGACCCCACTGATAATACATAAGACTCCATTTCTAATAAATAAAGACTCCATTGCCAATAAATAAGACTCCATTGCTAATAAATAAGACTCCATTGCCAATAAATAAGACTCCATTGCTAATTAGACTCCATTGCTAATAATGCAGACTCCATTGCCAATCAATCAGCCTCCATCCATGTTACTCACTCAGTGCCTGCTTGTGTTCCCAGCCCTATTCCTGCAGGTAACAGCATTGTTCACAGTGTGGTACCTGCAGATGTGGGCAGCGCCTTCATTGCCGTGTCGTGTCCAACAGGTGCCAGCAGAGCCCCGAGAGATGCGCGGCTCCCGATGAGAACAGCGAGGAACAGAAACCTGCATTGCCTGGAACGCCTCGGAACTCAACTTTGCTGAGCGGGAATTGCCTGCCCTGCAGGTAAGAGCAGCACACACTGACTGTGTTGGATCTGTTCCTTAGTGGGACTTGAGCTCATGAGCCAGAGCTCATTGCTGCACTGCAGTGCTGAATGCTGAGTGCAGTGCCCTTCTTGCTGCCCCCAATGGCAGCCATTGCCTTCTGCCCCCCAACTACAGCCTATGCATTGCGCCCCCCAAGTACAGCCTAAGGATTGCACCCCCTAAGTGCCACCTTCCTCTTCTGCTGCCAAGTCCAGCCATCCTCTTCTGCCCCCCAAGTACAGCCTAAGCGTTGAGACCCCTAAGTGCAGCCATCCTCTTCTGCCCCCCAAGTACAGCCTATACGTTGCGCCCCCCAAGTGCCACCATCCTCTTCTGCCCCCCAAGTACAGCCTATGCGTTGAGACCCCTAAGTGCTGCCATTCTCTTCTGCCCCCCAAGTACAGCCTATGCATCAAGCCCCCCAAGTACAGCCTATGTATCGAGCCCCCCAAGTACAGCCTATGCATTGAGACCCCTAAGTGCTGCCATTCTCTTCTACCCCCAAGTACAGCCTATGCATCGCGCCCCGCAATTACAGCCTATGCATCGAGCCCCCCAAGTACAGCCTATACGTCGCGCCCCCTAATTGCTGCCACCCTCCTCTTCCCCCCAAGTACAGCCTAAGCGTTGAGACCCCTAAGTGCTGCCATCCTCTTCTGCCCCCCAAGTACAGCCTATGCATTGAGACCCCTATGTGCTGCCATTCTCTTCTGCCCCCCAAGTACAGCCTATGCATCGAGCCCCCCAAGTACAGCCTATGCATCGCACCCCCCAAGTACAGCCTATGCATCGCGCCCCCTAATTGCTGCCATCCTATTCTGCCCCCCAAGTACAGCCTATGCGTTGAGACCCCTAATTGCTGCCATCCTCTTCTTCCCCCCAAGTACAGCCTAAGCGTTGAGACCCCTAAGTGCTGCCATTCTCTTCTGCCCCCCAAGTACAGCCTGAGCATCGCGCCCCGTAATTGCTGCCATCCTCTTCTGCCCCCCAAGTACAGCCTATGCATCGAGCCCCCCAAGTACAGCCTATGCATCGAGCCCCCCAAGTACAGCCTATGTATCGAGCCCCCCAAGTACAGCCTATGCATTGAGACCCCTAAGTGCTGCCATTCTCTTCTGCCCCCCAATTACAGCCTATGCATTGCGCCCCCCAATTACAGCCTATGCATCGAGCCCCCCAAGTACAGCCTATGCATCGCGCCCCCTAATTGCTGCCATCCTCTTCTTCCCCCCAAGTACAGCCTATGCGTTGAGACCCCTAAGTGCTGCCATTCTCTTCTGCCCCCCAAGTACAGCCTAAGCATCGCGCCCCGTAATTGCTGCCATCCTCTTCTGCCCCCCAAGTACAGCCTATGTATCGCACCCCCCAAGTACAGCCTATGCATTGAGACCCCTAAGTGCTGCCATTCTCTTCTGCCCCCCAAGTACAGCCTATGCATTGTGCCCCCCAAGTACAGCCTATGCATCGAGCCCCCCAAGTACAGCCTATGCATCGCGCCCCCTAATTGCTGCCATCCTTTTCTTCTCCCCAAGTACAGCCTAAGCGTTGAGACCCCTAAGTGCAGCCATCCTCTTCTGCCCCCCAAGTACAGCCTAAGCTTCGCACCTCTAAAAGCCGCCATCCTCTTCTGCCCCCCAAGTACAGCCTAAGCGTTGAGACCCCTAAGTGCAGCCATTCTCTTCTGCCCCCCAAGTACAGCCTATGCATTGCGCCCCCCAAGTACAGCCTATGCATTGCGCCCCCCAAGTACAGCCTAAGCATCGCACCCCGCAATTACAGCCTATGCATCACACCCCCCAAGTACAGCCTAAGCATCGCGCCCCCTAATTGCTGCCATCCTATTCTGCCCCCCAAGTACAGCCTATGCGTTGAGACCCCTAAGTGCTGCCATCCTCTTCTGCCCCCCAAGTACAGCCTATGCATTGAGACCCCTAAGTGCTGCAATTCTCTTCTGCCCCCCAAGTACAGCCTATGCATCGAGCCCCCAAGTACAGCCTAAGCATCGCGCCCCCCAAGTCCAGCCTATATGTTGCGCCCCATAAGTGCCGCCATCACATTCTGCCCCCAGGTCCATCCATCATATTCTGCCCCTCAAGTTCGTTTCTGTTCCCCCGTGGTTCCATTCAGTTCTTTATTGCTGCTGTTGCTCCTCCATTGCAGTTCTGCGTTGTGTCCCCCAGGTTGTTGCTCCCATTGCTGTTAATAGGGCTGCAAAGCAAAGGGAGATTCAGATTGCTGCTGTCAATGTCCTATATGATACCTATAAGGTTTAATGGGGCTTACGGAGTCTTATGGAATCCTATGGGGCCTATGTGGGGTATCTATGGGGTCTAATGTGGGCGTATGGGGTCTTATGATATCATTTGGGGCTTCTCTGGGCTCTCTATGGGGTTTAATGGGGCCCTATAGGGTCTTAGGGGATCCTATGGGGCCTATACTAGGTCTCTATGGTGCTTAATGAGGACCTATGCGGTCTAACGGGGTCATATGGGGCATCTATGGGCTTTAATGAGGACCTTTGGGGTCTAAGGGGGTCCTATGGGGTTTATTGGGGATCCGTATGGGGGGTAAATAGAGACTATGGGAATTGATGGGGTCCGTAAGGGGTGTAATGGGGAGTTATGGGGTATTAATGGGGTTTGATGTGTGTATATCTGTGTGTATATATATATATCCCTTATACCCCATATCCATCCTGTTGTTCCTATTGCAGTGCTGATGCCTTTATTAATCCTCCCTGCTTTCCATCCTCACATGCTGCACGTTGGATTCCTCCACTGAGTCCAGATTGTTGCCGCTCCGCATCCATGTGTGTCAGCTCAGCATCTGTGTGCACAATGAAACACCAGTCACCGATTGGCTGCAGGATCATCTTATTGCCTGCAGGACCCCATTGTGTGCGGTAGGATCATCCCGTGCCTGAAGGACCCCATTGTGTGCGGTAGGATCATCTATCTCCATCATCATCACCTCCATCGTAATAATAATGGCCAATTGCTAATTAATAATGCTCCGTCAAATACTAATTCCGCTTTAGAGCTAGTAAAGTTCCAGTGCTAATAATAAGACTCCACTGCCAATAAATAAGAGTCCATTGCTAATTAGTATCCATTGCCAATAAATTAAACTCCATTGCTAATAAGTAAGAGTCTATTTCCAATAAATAAGACTCCACTGCCAATAAATAAGACTCCATTGCAAAGGAAGACTATATTGCTAATAAATAAGACTCCAATTCTAATAAATAAGACTCCATTGACAATAACTAAGACTGCATTGACAAGAATTAAGATTCACTTCCTAATAAATAAGTCTCCATTGGTAATAATGAGATTCCATTGTGAATAAGTAAGGCTCCACTGCCAATTAATGAATCTCCATTGCCAAGAAATTGAACTCCATTGCCAATAAATAGAACTCCAAGGCCAATAAATAAGACTCCATTGCTAATTAATAAGACTCAATAGCTAATAAAGAAAACTCCATTGCCAATAAATAGACCTTATTGCCAATAAATAAGAATCCATTGCCAATAATAATATTATACTGCGAATGAAAAAGACTACATAGTGAATAATTAAGACACCATTCCCAATAATTAAGACCCTATTGACAATTAATAAGTCTCCATTGCCAATAAATAAGACTCCTTTGGTAATAAATAAGACTCCATTGCTAATTAGACTCCATTGCTAATAAATAAGATTCCATTCCTAATAAATAAGACTCGTTTGCTAATAAATAAGACTCCATTGCTAATAAAGAAGTATCCATTGCCTATAAATGAGACTCAATTACCAGTAAATAAGAGTCCATTGTTAATAAATAAGATTCCATTGCCAATAATTAAGACTATATTGCTAATAAATAATACTCCATTGCTAATTATACTCCTTTGTTACTAAGATTCCATTGCTAATTAATAATGCTGCGTAGCTAATAATAAGACTCCACTGCCCATAAATATAACTCCATATTCAATAAATAAGACTCCATATCCAGTAAATAAGACAACATTTCTAATAAATAAGACTCCATAGCTCATAAATAAGACTCCTTTGCTAATTAGAATCCATTGCCAATAAATAACACTTCACTGCTAATAAATAAGACTCCACTGCCAATGTCCGAGACTCCATTGCTAATACGTAAGACTCCATAGCCAATAAATAAGACTCCATTGCCAATAAATAAGACTCCATAGCCAATAAATAAGACTCCATTGCCAATAATTAAGACTCCATAGCCAATAATTAAGACTCCATAGCCAATAATTAAGACTCCATTGCCAATAAATGAAACTCCATTGCCAATAAATGAAACTCCACTGCCAATAATAAAGACTCCATTGCTAATTAGACTCTACTGTCAATAAATAAGACTCCATTGCTAATAATAATACTATATTGCCAATTAATAAGACTCCATTGATAATAAATAACATTCCATTCCTAATAATTAAGACACCATTGCCAATAATTAAGACTCCATTGCCAATTAATCGGACCCCACTGATAATACATAAGACTCCATTTCTAATAAATAAGAGTCCACTGGCAATAAATAAGACTATACTGCCAGTAACTAAGACTCCATTGACAATAAATAAAAGTCTGTTGCTAATTAATAAGACACCATTGCTAATAACTAAGACTCCATTGCCAATAAGTAAGACTCCATTGACAATAAATAAGACTCCATTGCTAATTAGACTCCACTGCCAATTAATAAGACTCAATTGCTAATTTGCCTGCATTGGTAATAAATAAGACTCCATTGCCAATAAATAAGAATCTATTGCCATTAAATAAGACGCCATTGCCAATAAATAAGACTCCATTGCCAATAAATAAGACTCCATTGCTAATTAGACTCCATTGCTAATAATGCAGACTCCATTGCCAATCAATCAGCCTCCATCCATGTTACTCACTCAGTGCCTGCTTGTGTTCCCAGCCCTATTCCTGCAGGTAACAGCATTGTTCACAGTGTGGTACCTGCAGATGTGAGCAGCGCCTTCATTGCCGTGTCGTGTCCAACAGGTGCCAGCAGAGCCCCGAGAGATGCGCGGCTCCCGATGAGAACAGCGAGGAACAGAAACCTGCATTGCCTGGAACGCCTCGGAACTCAACTTTGCTGAGCGGGAATTGCCTGCCCTGCAGGTAAGAGCAGCACACACTGACTGTGTTGGATCTGTTCCTTAGTGGGACTTGAGCTCATGAGCCAGAGCTCATTGCTGCACTGCAGTGCAGAATGCTGAGTGCAGTGCCCTTCTTGCTGCCCCCAATGGCAGCCATTGCCTTCTGCCCCCCAACTACAGCCTATGCATTGCGCCCCCCAAGTACAGCCTAAGGATTGCACCCCCTAAGTGCCACCTTCCTCTTCTGCTGCCAAGTCCAGCCATCCTCTTCTACCCCCAAGTACAGCCTAAGCGTCGCACCTCTAAAAGCCGCCATCCTCTTCTGCCCCCCAAGTACAGCCTATGCGTTGAGACCCCTAAGTGCTGCCATTCTCTTCTGCCCCCCAATTACAGCCTAAGCATCGCGCCCCGTAATTGCTGCCATCCTCTTCTGCCCCCCAAGTACAACCTATGCATCGAGCCCCCCAAGTACAACCTATGCATCGAGCCCCCCAAGTACAGCCTATGCATTGAAACCCCTAAGTGCTGCCATTCTCTTCTGCCCCCCAATTACAGCCTATGCATTGCGCCCCCCAAGTACAGCCTATGCATTGAGCCCCCCAAGTACAGCCTATGCATCGCGCCCCCTAATTGCTGCCATCCTCTTCTTCCCCCATGTACAGCCTAAGCGTTGAGACCCCTAAGTGCTGCCATCCTCTTCTGCCCCCCAAGTACAGCCTAAGCGTTGAGACCCCTAAGTACAGCCATCCTCTTCTGCCCCCCAAGTACAGCCTAAGCGTCGCACGTCTAAAAGCCGCCATCCTCTTCTGCCCCCCAAGTACAGCCTAAGCGTTGAGACCCCTAAGTACAGCCATCCTCTTCTGCCCCCCAAGTACAGCCTAAGCGTCGCACGTCTAAAAGCCGCCATCCTCTTCTGCCCCCCAAGTACGGCCTATGCATCGAGCCCCCCAAGTACAGCCTATGTATCGCACCGCCCAAGTACAGCCTATGCATTGAGACCCCTAAGTGCTGCCATTCTCTTCTGCCCCCCAATTACAGCCTATGCATTGAGCCACCCAAGTACAGCCTATGCATCGCGCCCCCTAATTGCTGCCATCCTCTTCTTCCCCCCAAGTACAGCCTAAGCGTTGAGACCCCTAAGTGCTGCCATCCTCTTCTGCCCCCCAAGTACAGCCTAAGCGTCGCACCTCTAAAAGCCGCCATCCTCTTCTGCCCCCCAAGTACAGCCTAAGCGCTGAGACCCCTAAGTGCAGTCATCCTCTTCTGCCCCCCAAGTACAGCCTAAGGTTCGCACCTCTAAAAGCCGCCATCCTCTTCTGCCCCCCAAGTACAGCCTATACGTTGAGACCCCTAAGTGCTGCCATTCTCTTCTGCCCCCCAAGTACAGCCTATGCATAGCACCCCCGAAGTACAGCCTATGCATCGTGCCCCCCAATTACAGCCTATGCATCGCGCCCCGCATTTACAGCCTATGCATCAAGCCCCCCAAGTACATCCTATACGTCGCACCCCCTAATTGCTGCCACCCTCTTCTTCCCCCCAAGTACAGCCTAAGCGTTGAGACCCCTAATTGCTGCCATCCTCTTCTGCCCCCCAAGTACAGCCTAAGCGTCGCGCCTCCCAAGTGCCACCATCCTCTTTTGCCCCCCAATTACAGCCTATGCGTTGAGACCCCTAAGTGCTGCCATTCTCTTCTGCCCCCCAAGTACAGCCTATGCATTGCGCCCCCCAAGTACAGCCTATGCATCGAGCCCCCAAGTACAGCCTAAGCATCGCGCCCCCCAAGTCCAGCCTATATGTTACGCCCCATAAGTGCCGCCATCACATTCTGCCCCCAGGTCCATCCATCATATTCTGCCCCCCAGTTCATTTCTGTTCCCCCGTGGTTCCATTCAGTTCTTTATTGCTGCTGTTGCTCCTCCATTGCAGTTCTGCGTTGTGTCCCCCAGGTTGTTGCTCCCATTGCTGTTAATAGGGCTGCAAAGTAAAGGGAGATTCAGATTGCTGCTGTCAATGTCCTATATGATACCTATAAGGTTTAATGGGGCTTACGGAGTCTTATGGAATCCTATGGGGCCTATGTGGGGTATCTATGGGGTCTAATGTGCGCGTATGGGGTCTTATGATATCATTTGGGGCTTCTATGGGCTCTCTATGGGGTTTAATGGGGCCCTATAGGGTCTTAGGGGATCCTATGGGGCGTATATTAGGTCTCTATGGTGCTTAATGAGGACCTATGGGGTCTAACGGGGTCATATGGGGCATCTATGGGCTTTAATGAGGACCTCTGGGGTCTAAGGGGGTCCTATGGGGTTTATTGGGGATCCGTATGGGGGGTACATAGAGACTATGGGAATTGATGGGGTCCGTAAGGGTTGTAATGGGGAGTTATGGGGTATTAATGGGGTTTGATGTGTGTATATCTGTGTGTATATATATATATCCCTTATACCCCATATCCATCCTGTTGTTCCTATTGCAGTGCTGATGCCTTTATTAATCCTCCCTGCTTTCCATCCTCACATGCTGCACGTTGGATTCCTCCACTGAGTCCAGATTGTTGCCGCTCCGCATCCATGTGTGTCAGCTCAGCATCTGTGTGCACAATGAAACACCAGTCACCGATTGGCTGCAGGATCATCTTATTGCCTGCAGGACCCCATTGTGTGCGGTAGGATCATCTATCTCCATCATCATCACCTCCATCGTAATAATAATGGCCAATTGCTAATTAATAATGCTCCGTCAAATACTAATTCCGCTTTTGAGCTAGTAAAGTTCCAGTGCTAATAATAAGACTCCATTGCCAATAAATAAGAGTCCATTCCCAATAAATAAGACTCCATTGCAAAGGAAGACTATATTGCTAATAAATAAGACTCCAATTCTAATAAATAAGACTCCATTGCTAATAACTAAGACTGCATTGACAAGAATTAAGATTCACTTCCTAATAAATAAGTCTCCATTGGTAATAATGAGATTCCATTGTGAGTAAGTAAGGCTCCACTGCCAATTAATGAGTCTTCATTGCCAAGAAAGTGAACTCTATTGCCAATAAATAGAACTCCAAGGCCAATAAATAAGACTCCATTGCCAACAATTTAGACTCCTTTGACAACAATTAAGACTCCATTCCTTATTAGACTCCGCTGCCAATAAATAAGACTGCATTGCTTATAATTAAGACTCCGTTGCTGATAAATAAGAGTTCATTGCTAATATGTAAGTCTGCATTGCAAATAAATAAGATTCCATTCCTAATAAATAAGACTCCATTGTTAATAATTAAGACTCATTTGCTAATAAATTAAGACCCTATTGCCAATAAATAAGACTCCACTGCTAATAAATGAGACTCCACTGCTAATAAATAAGACTCAATTGCCAATAAATAGACTCCATTGCCAATAAATAATGCTCCATTGCCAATAATAATACTATATTGCCAATGAAAAAGACTACATTGTGAATAATTAAGACACCATTCCCAATAATTAAGACCCTATTACCAATTAATAAGACTCCATTGCCAATAAATAAGACTCCTTTGGAAATAATTAAGACTCCATTGCTATGTGCGTATATATCTGTGTGCATGTATATATCTGTGTGTGTATATCTGTGTGTGTATATCTGTGTGTGTATATCTGTGTGTGTATATCTGTGTGCGTATATCTGTGTGCGTATATCTGTGTGTGTGTATATCTGTCTGTATATATCTGTGTGTGTATATCTGTGTGTGTATGTCTGTGTGCGTGTATATCTGTGTGCATGTATATATTTGTGTGTGTATATCTGTGTGTGTGTATATCTGTGTGTGTGTATTTATCTGTGTGTGTGTATATCCGTGTGTGTGTATATCCGTGTGTGTGTATATATCTGTGTGTGTATATATCTGTGTGTGTATATATCTGTGTGTGTATATATCTGTGTGTCTATATATCTGTGTGTCTATATATCTGTGTGTCTATATATCTGTGTGTGTGTATCTGTGTGTGTGTATCTGTGTGTGTGTATCTGTGTGTGTGTATCTGTGCCTGTATATATCTGTGCGTATATATCTGTGCGTATATATCTGTGCGTATATATCTGTGTGCGTATATATCTGTGTGCGTATATATCTGTTTGTATTTATTATTGTGTGTATATGTCTGTGTTTGTATATGTCTGTGTGTGTGTATATCTTTGTGTGTATATCTTTGTGTGTATATCTGTGTGTGTATATCTGTGTGTGTATATATCTGTTTCTATATATCTGTGTGTGCATATCTGTGTGTGTGCATATCTGTGTGTGTGTATATCTGTGTGTGTGTATATCTGTGCCTGTATATATCTGTGCTTGTATATATCTGTGTGTGTATATCTGTGTGTATATATTATTGTGTGTATATGTCTGTGTTTGTATATGTCTGTGTGTGTATATATCTGTGTGAGTATATCTGTGTTTGTATATCTGTGTGTGTGTGTATATCTCTGTGTGTATATCTGTGTGTGTGTATATCTGTGCCTGTATATATCTGTGCTTATATATCTGTGTGTGTATATCTGTGTGTGTATATATCTGTGTGTGTATATCTCTATGTGTGTATATCTGTGTGTGTGTATATATCTGTTTCTATATATCTGTGTGTGTATATCTGTGTGTGTATATCTGTGTGTGTGTATATCTGTTTGTATATATCTTTTTGTATATATCTGTTTGTATATATCTGTGCGCGTATATATCTGTGTGCGTATATATCTGTGTGCGTATATATTATTGTGTGTATATGTCTGTGTGTGTGTATATCTGTGTGTGTATATCTGTGTTTGTATATCTGTCTGTGTGTGTATATCTCTGTGTGTATATCTGTGTGCGTGTATATCTGTGCTTGTATATATCTGTGTGTGTGTATATCTGTGTGTGTATATCTGTGCCTGTATATATCTGTGCTTGTATATATCTGTGTGTGTATATCTTTGTGTGTATCTGTGTGTGTATAATAATACACCCCTCACACCGCATACTCACCATGTTGTTCCTCTTGCAGTACTGAAGCCTTTATTAATCCGCCCTGCACGTTGGATTCCTCCACTGAGTCCAGATTGTTGCCGCTCCGCATCCATGTGTGTCAGCTCAGCATCTGTGTGCACAATGAAACACCAGTCACCGATTGGCTGCAGGATCATCTTATTGCCTGCAGGACCCCATTGTGTGCGGTAGGATCATCTATCTCCATCATCATCACCTCCATCGTAATAATAATGGCCAATTGCTAATTAATAATGCTCCGTCAAATACTAATTCCGCTTTAGAGCTAGTAAAGTTCCAATGTTAATAATAAGACTCCATTGCCAATAAATAAGACTCTACTGCCAGTAACTAAGACTCCATTGACAATAAATAAAAGTCTGTTGCTAATTAATAAGACACCATTGCTAATAACTAAGACTCCATTGCCAATAAGTAAGACTCCATTGACAATAAATAAGACTCAATTGACAATAAATAAGACTCCATTGCTAATCAGACTCCATTGCTAATTAGATTCCATTGCTAATAATGCAGACTCCATTGCCAATCAATCAGCCTCCATCCATGTTACTCACTCAGTGCCTGCTTGTGTTCCCAGCCCTATTCCTGCAGGTAACAGCATTGTTCACAGTGTGGTACCTGCAGATGTGGGCAGCGCCTTCATTGCCGTGTCGTGTCCAACAGGTGCCAGCAGAGCCCCGAGAGATGCGCGGCTCCCGATGAGAACAGCGAGGAACAGAAACCTGCATTGCCTGGAACGCCTCGGAACTCAACTTTGCTGAGCGGGAATTGCCTGCCCTGCAGGTAAGAGCAGCACACACTGACTGTGTTGGATCTGTTCCTTAGTGGGACTTGAGCTCATGAGCCAGAGCTCATTGCTGCACTGCAGTGCTGAATGCTGAGTGCAGTGCCCTTCTTGCTGCCCCCAATGGCAGCCATTGCCTTCTGCCCCCCAACTACAGCCTATGCATTGCGCCCCCCAAGTACAGCCTAAGCGTTGAGACCCCTAAGTGCCACCTTCCTCTTCTGCTGCCCAAGTCCAGCCATCCTCTTCTACCCCCAATTACAGCCTATGCATCGTGCCCCGCAATTACAGCCTATGCATCGAGCCCCCCAGTTACAGCCTATGCATCACGCCCCCTAATTGCTGCCATCCTCTTCTTCCCCCCAAGTACAGCCTAAGCGTTGAGACCCCTAAGTGCTGCCATCCTGTTCTTCCCCCCAAGTACAGCCTAAGCATCGCGCCCCGTAATTGCTGCCATCCTCTTCTGCCCCCCTAGTACAGCCTATGTATCGCACCCCCCAAGTACAGCCTATGCATTGAGACCCCTAAGTGCTGCCATTCTCTTCTGCCCCCCAATTACAGCCTATGCATCGAGCCCCCCAAGTACAGCCTATGCATCGCGCCCCCAATTGCTGCCATCCTCTTCTTCCCCCCAAGTACAGCCTAAGCGTTGAGACCTCTAAGTGCTGCCATCCTGTTCTTCCCCCCAAATACAGCCTAAGCGTTGCGCCCCCCAAGTGCCACCATCCTCTTCTGCCCCCCAAGTACAGCCTATGCGTTGAGACCCCTAAGTGCTGCCATTCTCTTCTGCCCCCCAATTACAGCCTATGCATTGCGCCCCCCAGTACAGCCTATGTATCGAGCCCCCCAAGTACAGCCTAAGCATCGCGCCCCCTAATTGCTGCCATCCTCTTCTTCCCCCCAATTACAGCCTAAGCGTTGAGACCCCTAAGTGCTGCCATCCTCTTCTGCCCCCCAAGTACAGCCTATGCGTCGCACCTCTAAAAGCCGCCATCCTCTTCTGCCCCCCAAGTACAGCCTAAGCGTCGCACCTCTAAAAGCCGCCATCCTCTTCTGCCCCCCAATTACAGCCTATGCATTGAGACCCCTAAGTGCTGCCATTCTCTTCTGTCCCCCAAGTACAGCCTATGCATAGCGCCCCCCAAGTACAGCCTATGCATCGCGCCCCCCAGTTACAGCCTATTCATCGAGCCCCGCAATTACAGCCTATGCATCGAGCCCCCCAAGTACAGCCTATGCATCGCGCCCCCTAATTGCTGCCATCCTCTTCTTCCCCCCAAGTACAGCCTATGCATCGCGCCCTCTAATTGCTGCCATACTGTTCTTCCCCCCAAGTACAGCCTAAGCGTCGCGCCCCCCAAGTGCCTCCATCCTATTTTGCCCCCCAATTACAGCCTATGCGTTGAGGCCCCTAAGTGCTGCCATTCTCTTCTGCCCCCCAAGTACAGCCTATGCATCGTGCCCCCCAAGTACAGCCTATGCATTGCGCCCCCCAAGTACAGCCTATGCATCGTGCCCCCCAAGTACAGCCTAAGCATCACGCCCCGCAATTACAGCCTATGCATCACACCCCCCAAGTACAGCCTAAGCATCGCGCCCCCTAATTGCTGCCATCCTATTCTGCCCCCCAAGTACAGCCTATGCGTTGAGACCCCTAATTGCTGCCATCCTCTTCTGCCCCCCAAGTACAGCCTATGCATTGAGACCCCTAAGTGCTGCCATTCTCTTCTGCCCCCCAAGTACAGCCTATGCATTGCGCCCCCCAAGTACAGCCTATGCATCGAGCCCCCAAGTACAGCCTAAGCATCGCGCCCCCCAAGTCCAGCCTATATGTTACGCCCCATAAGTGCCGCCATCACATTCTGCCCCCAGGTCCATCCATCATATTCTGCCCCCCATGTTCGTTTCTGTTCCCCCGTGGTTCCATTCAGTTCTTTATTGCTGCTGCTGCTCCTCCATTGCAGTTCTGCGTTGTGTCCCCCAGGTTGTTGCTCCCATTGCTGTTAATAGGGCTGCAAAGCAAAGGGAGATTCAGATTGCTGCTGTCAATGTCCTATATGATACCTATAAGGTTTAATGGGGCTTACGGAGTCATATGGAATCCTATGGGTCCTATGTGGGGTATCTATGGGGTCTAATGTGGGCGTATGGGGTCTTATGATATCATTTGGGTCTTCTATGGGCTCTCTATGGGGTTTATTGGGGCCCTATGGGGTCTTAGGGGATTTTATGGGGTTTATGAATGTCCTATATGGTCTCTATGAGGTTTAATGGGGCCTTATGTGGTCTTAGGGGATCCTAGAGGGATCTTGGTGTGCTGATGGACAGTCGGCTGAATATGAGCCAGCAGTGTGCCCAGGTGGCCAAGAAGGCCAATGGCATCCTGGCTTGTATCAGGAATGGTGTGGTGAGCAGGACTAAGGAAGTCATCCTGCCCCTGTACTCAGCATTGGTGAGGCCTCACCTCGAGTACTGTGTCCAGTTTTGGGCACCTCAGCACAAGAAGGACATGGAGGTACTGGAGCAGGTCCAGAGAAGGGCAACGAGGCTCGTGAAGGGCTTGGAGAATCAGCCCTACGAGGAGAGACTAAGGAAGCTGGGGCTGTTTAGTCTGAGGAAGAGGAGGCTGAGGGGAGACCTTATTGCTGTCTTCCAGTACCTGAAAGGTTCTTACAGTGAGAGTGGGGCAGGTCTCTTCTCACTACTGACTTGTGACAGGACGAGGGGAAATGGCCTCAAGTTGCACCAGGGCAAGTTTAGGTTGGATATTAGAAAGAACTTCTTTACAGAAAGGGTGGTTAGGGACTGGAATGAGATACTCATGGTTAGGGACTGGAATGGGATACACATGGTTAGGGACTGGAATGGGCTCCCCAAGGAGGTGGTTGAATCGCCATCCCTGGATGTGTTTAAGAGCCGTTTGGATGTGGTGCTCAGGGATATGATTTAGCAGAGGTTTGTTGTTGTGGTATTGTTTGTGGTTGTTTTTTAAGAGATAGGCTACTGGTTGGGCTGCGGTTGGACTTGATGATCTTCAAGGTCTTTTCCAACCTGAGTAATTCTATGATTCTATGATTCTATGGGGTGTATATTAGGTCTCTATGGTGCTTAATGAGGACCTATGGGGTCTAACAGGGTCATATGGGGCATCTATGGGCCTTAATGAGGACCTCTGGGGTCTAAGGGGGTCCTATGGGGTTTATTGGGGATCCGTATGGGGGGTAAATAGAGACTATGGGAATTGATGGGGTCCGTAAGGGGTGTAATGGGGAGTTATGAGGTATTAATGGGGTTTGATGTGTGTATATGTGTGTGTATATATATATATCCCTTATACCCCATATCCATCCTGTTGTTCCTATTGCAGTGCTGATGCCTTTATTAATCCTCCCAGCTTTCCATCCTCACATGCTGCACGTTGGATTCCTCCACTGAGTCCAGATTGTTGCCGCTCCGCATCCATGTGTGTCAGCTCAGCATCTGTGTGCACAATGAAACACCAGTCACCGATTGGCTGCAGGATCATCTTATTGCCTGCAGGACCCCATTGTGTGCGGTAGGATCATCCCGTGCCTGAAGGACCCCATTGTGTGCGGTAGGATCATCTATCTCCATCATCATCACCTCCATCGTAATAATAATGGCCAATTGCTAATTAATAATGCTCCGTCAAATACTAATTCCGCTTTAGAGCTAGTAAAGTTCCAGTGCTAATAATAAGACTCCATTGCCAATAAATAAGAGTCCATTCCCAATAAATAAGACTCCATTGCTAATTAGTATCCATTGCCAATAAATTAAACTCCATTGCTAATAAGTAAGAGTCTATTTCCAATAAATAAGAATCCCCTCACTGTCCAAGCATTTCCCGTGTCTCATTCTCTCCCCATTCAGTGCCACTCATTGTCCAATCGTTCTGTCTCATTCTCTCCCCGTTCATTCCACTCAGTGTCCAACCATTCTGTCTGTCCATCCCTGGGCACCCCTCACTGCCCAGCATTTTCTATCAGCGCTCTGCCCCCAAATGTCGTAGCTCTCTGCCTCTCATTGTGTACTAATTAGCTGCCTCTTGTTGTAATGACTGTCTGCCTCTTATTCTGGCATCCCTGGTTGCTTCTCGTTGTGTTACCGTTCTTTCCTCTCCTTGTCCAACCATTCCTTGCCACCAGGGGCAGTTGTTCTCCCTCACTCATTCTAGCAATTCTCTGCCTCGTTTCTCTTCTATTTTGCTGCCTCTCATTGTCATCATTCTCTGCCTCTGACCGTAATCATTCCCTTGTTCTAATTCTCTACTAACTCTGTACCCCTTCAGTCCTTGCTGGCCTTCCAACACTAAGTCAACATCACTCCACCGTCTCACTCTCCCTCATTGCCCCACAGTGTCACTCACTCCCATCAACTCTCACATTGTCTCTGCCCCACATTCTCACCCCACACCATCAGTGCAGTCTCAGAGCAAGGCCTTACCTGCTGTAGTGCAGTAATAGAACAGGCAATGCAGCAGCGCTGGCGGAGAAGCGCAGTCCTGGAGCACAGCACGGCAGGTAACGGTCACACACAGCAGCAATGAAGGCAGAACAGAGAAGAGGAGCTCCTCAATGTGGGCAGAGCTTCCGGCAGAAGGAGCTGCAACAAAAACATTCTCCCTTCCACTGGCAGCCCTTATATGAGGATTGAGAGGGGGCGGAGCCAGGGTCCGCCCTGCAGCCAATCAGGTGCATTGCCTGCAGCTGTGCTCTGCTGCCATGTCTGCCCCCAATCATGGCTTCCTGCATGACTCAGCATTTCTATTGCAGCACCCCAACGTCCCCCCCGGCATCGCCCCCCGCATCACCCCCTGCATCACCCGCATGTCACCCCCCTGACGGAATCCACGTGCCGTCATTTCTCATCTACTGATGCACCCCCCTTTCTTTACAGGTAGATGTGATTGTTGGCTGGTTATGACTTTAGTATTGTCTATAGTATTGTCTAGTATTGTCTATAGTATTGTCTATACTATAGTATATGTCTTTAGTATTGATTGCAGCTGTTACGTAACAGCCTGATTGTTTACCTGCTGGGGGGCGTGGGCAGCCAGTGAGCACAGGTGGGAGCAGTTCAGGGCTGGAAGCTGATTGGGCCCAGCCTGGCTCCACCCCCCTCCTTGAGCCACATTTTCCTTTGGGCTGCACAGTGAGTGTTGGGCTTTGCAGTGCGGTAAGAAATTCCTTCTTTATTACTGGGTTTTAGATTTCCACTTTTTGTGGTTCTTGGCTCCGTTTAAGGATGGGAAGAAGGAGCAGCATTTGTGTCTGGAATCCGCTTCCTTTGGAGAGGTGGGTGAGCCATTTCCCATCCTTTCTTTATTTCAGGGCTTTGGGGGTGAAGGAAGCGGGGTGGAACAGGGGGCACAAGTTGGTCTGTCCCATCCTTGGAGCCGTTTAGGCTGCGTGTAGCCTGCTGTGGTGCTTGGTTATTTTAGCCATAGCAGGGGGGTTGGAAGGAGATGATAGTTAATGATCCTTCTCAGTGCAGGCCATCATATGATTCTATGATCATGTATTGCAGAGTATCTCTTACAGCTGTGATTGCTGTGGCTCACCGCACGTCGCTGCAGTTGTCATCATCGTCATCATCTCCATCATCACCATCTTCATCATCTCCATCTGGACGTGGAGCCTTTGGCCGCCATTGTCTGGACTTGGTTGTACAGCGAGTTGGTCATGCATCCTAAGTCCACCCATCCAGTTGGTGTCTTCCTCATTTGGAGCCGAGGATGCTGTGGGCTCCCACGTCAGAGGCCTTGCTGAGTTCCAGCTGGATGATATCAGCAGCTCTTTCTTCCCCTTCCATCCCTGCACCGACACCGTCACAGAAGGCCACCAGGTCGGTCAAGCAGGATTTGCCCTCGGTGAAGCCACGCCGGTTCTCCCACATCACATCCAGCTTCCACGTGCCCTGGCTCTCTTCTAGGAGGATCTGCTCGGTGGTCGTTCCCAGCACAGCAGCGAGACTGGCGGGTCAGCAGTTCCCATCATCATCCCTTCTACACTTCCTAAACAGGAGTGCGATGTTGGCCGTGTTTCTGCTCACCAGGACCGCACCTGACTGCCACCACTTCTCACACAGCACTGAGAGCAGCTCGGTGACTGCAGCACTGAATTACCTCCTCGCTCTGTGACGCGTCTCATCGGGATCCACAGAGTCCTGGTTTTCAGGTCCTTAGGACATCTAAAGGTGGATGTCACTCACAGCGCGGGACAAGGAGGGAACCAGCAGGGCTGGCGTCGCTTCCTCCATCCCTCCCTCCCAAAGCAAAGGCGAGGGCTGTGTATAATGAGCAGCAATCAGAGAACACAGAGGTACAAATGTGGTTGAGTACCTCAGCCTTCTACTTGTGTGTTCCCAGCCCTATTGCTGCAGGTAAGCAGCATTCTGCCCCCCCAAATCCAGCCCGCCTTCACCTTCTGCCCCCCAAAGAGACCCCATAAGACGCCATAAGAACCCCATTAGACCCCAAAGAGACCCCATAGGAGGTCTATGCCCCCCAAATCCATTCATTCTCTTCTGCCCCCCAATTCAACCCCATAAGACCCCATAGGCCCCCATTAAAACCCCATAAGACCCCACAGATACCCCATAAAAGCCCATAGGACCCCATTAGACCCCATTGGAGCCCATACGGCCCCCATAACACCTTATAGGACCCCATTAGACCTTATAAGGACTCTATAGGACCGTATTGGGCCTCACAGAACCGCATAAGACCCCATAGTACCCCATAAAGACCCCATAAGATCCCATAGCCCCGAAGTACAGCCTATGCGTTGTGCCCCCCGAGTGGCGCCATCCTCTTCTGCCCCCCGAGTGGCGCCATCCTCTTCTGCCCCCCGAGTGGCGCCATCCTCTTCTGCCCCCCGAGTGGCGCCATCCTCTTCTGCCCCCCGAGTGGCGCCATCCTCTTCTGCCCCCCGAGTGGCGCCATCCTCTTCTGCCCCCCGAGTGGCGCCATCCTCTTCTGCCCCCCGAGTGGCGCCATCCTCTTCTGCCCCCCGAGTGGCGCCATCCTCTTCTGCCCCCCGAGTGGCGCCATCCTCTTCTGCCCCCCGAGTGGCGCCATCCTCTTCTGCCCCCCGAGTGGCGCCATCCTCTTCTGCCCCCCGAGTGGCGCCATCCTCTTCTGCCCCCCGAGTGGCGCCATCCTCTTCTGCCCCCCGAGTGGCGCCATCCTCTTCTGCCCCCCGAGTGGCGCCATCCTCTTCTGCCCCCCGAGTGGCGCCATCCTCTTCTGCCCCCCGAGTGGCGCCATCCTCTTCTGCCCCCCGAGTGGCGCCATCCTCTTCTGCCCCCCGAGTGGCGCCATCCTCTTCTGCCCCCCGAGTGGCGCCATCCTCTTCTGCCCCCCGAGTGGCGCCATCCTCTTCTGCCCCCCGAGTGGCGCCATCCTCTTCTGCCCCCCGAGTGGCGCCATCCTCTTCTGCCCCCCGAGTGGCGCCATCCTCTTCTGCCCCCCGAGTGGCGCCATCCTCTTCTGCCCCCCGAGTGGCGCCATCCTCTTCTGCCCCCCGAGTGGCGCCATCCTCTTCTGCCCCCCGAGTGGCGCCATCCTCTTCTGCCCCCCGAGTGGCGCCATCCTCTTCTGCCCCCCGAGTGGCGCCATCCTCTTCTGCCCCCCGAGTGGCGCCATCCTCTTCTGCCCCCCGAGTGGCGCCATCCTCTTCTGCCCCCCGAGTGGCGCCATCCTCTTCTGCCCCCCGAGTGGCGCCATCCTCTTCTGCCCCCCGAGTGGCGCCATCCTCTTCTGCCCCCCGAGTGGCGCCATCCTCTTCTGCCCCCCGAGTGGCGCCATCCTCTTCTGCCCCCCGAGTGGCGCCATCCTCTTCTGCCCCCCGAGTGGCGCCATCCTCTTCTGCCCCCCCAGTGCCACCATCCTCTTCTGCCCCCCAAGTGCCACCATCCTCTTCTGCCCCCCATGTCCAGCCATTGTTTTCTGCCCCCCAAGTGCCACCATCATATTCTGCCCCCAGGTAGAGCCTATGCGTCGTGCCCCCGAAGTCCAGCCATATAGGACATGAATAGCAGCAATGTAAAACTCCCTTTGCTTTGCAGCCCAAGTAACAGCAATGGGAGCAACAATAGGTAAGCGCCGCCTGGTGGACACAGAGCAGAACTGCAATGGAGGAGCAACAGCAGCAATAAAGAACTGAATGGAGCCACGGGGGAACAGAAACGAACTTGGGGGGCAGAATATGACTCCACTACCAAGAAATAAGACTCCATTGCCAATAAGTAAGCCTATACTGATTATCAGACTCCATTGTTAACAATAAAGGCTCCATTGCCAATAAATGAAACCATTGCCAATAAATAAAATGGAATTGCCTATAAAGACTCCAATCTGTGTGTGCGGCCGAGTGTGTGCGTCCCCGTGTCTCTCTCTGTGAGCTTGTCTCTCTGTGTGCCTGTATCGGTCGTGTGCATCTGTGTGCCTGCATCTGTGGTGTGTGTGTGTATCTAAGCATCTGTGGGTGTGTGTCTATAAATGTGGGATGGTGTCTTTGAATGTGGGGTGGTGTCTATGAATGTGGGGGGGTGTCTATAAATGTGTGTGTGTGTGCGCGTCTCTAAGTGTGTGTGCGCGTCTCTAAGTGTGTGTGCGCGTCTCTAAGTGTGTGTGCGTCTCAATAAGGGTGTGTTTCTGTAAGTGTGTGTGTGTGTCTATAAGTGTGTGTGTGTGTCTATAAGTGTGTGTGTGTGTCTATAAGTGTGTGTGTGTGTCTATAAGTGTGTGTGTGTCTATAAGTGTGTGTGTGTCTACAAATGTGTGTGTGTGCCTATAAGTGTGTGTGTGCCTATAAGTGTGTGTGTGTCTATAAATGTGTGTGTGTCTATAAGTGCGTGTGTGTCTATAAGTGCGTGTGTGTCTATAAGTGCGTGTGTGTCTATAAGTGCGTGTGTGTCTATAAGTGCGTGTGTGTCTATAAGTGCGTGTGTGTCTATAAGTGCGTGTGTGTCTATAAGTGCGTGTGTGTGTGTCTATAAGTGCGTGTGTGTGTGTCTATAAGTGCGTGTGTGTGTCTCTATAAGTGTGTGTGTGTGTCTCTATAAGTGTGTGTGTGTGTGTCTCTATAAGTGTGTGTGTGTGTGTCTCTATAAGTGTGTGCTTGTGTGTCTATAAGTGTGTGCTTGTGTGTCTATAAGTGTGTGCTTGTGTGTCTATAAGTGTGTGTGTGTGCGTCTCTAAGTGTGTGTGCGTCTCTAAGTGTGTGTGCGTCTCTCTAAGTGTGTGTGCGTCTCTCTAAGTGTGTGTGCGTCTCTCTAAGTGTGTGCGTCTATAAATGTGTGTGTGTGCGTCTATAAATGTGTGTGTGTGTGTCTATAAGTGTGTGTGTGTGTCTATAAGTGTGTGTGTGTGTGTCTATAAGTGTGTGTGCGTGTGTCTATAAGTGTGTGTGCGTGTGTCTATAAGTGTGTGCGCATGCGTCTATAAGTGTGTGTGTGTCTCTCTAAGTGTGTGTGTGTCTCTCTAAGTGTGTGTGTGTCTCTCTAAGTGTGTGTGCCTATAAATGTGTGTGTGTCTATAAATATGTGCATGTGTGTCTACAAGTGCATGTGTGTCTACAAGTGCGTGTGTATGTCTACAAGTGCGTGTGTGTGTCTACAAGTGCGTGGGTGTGTCTACAAGTGCGTGGGTGTGTCAATAAGGGTGTGTGTGTCTATAAGGGTGTGTATGTGCGTCTATAAGTGTGTGTGTGTGTCTCTCTAAGTGTGTGTGTGTCTCTCTAAGTGTGTGTGTGTCTAAGTGTGTGCGTCTATAAGCGTATGTGTGCGTCTATTAATGTGTGTCTATAAATATGTGTGTGTGTGTCTATAAGTGCATGTGTGTCTATAAGTGCGTGTGTGTCTATAAGTGTGTGTGTGTCTATGAGTGCGTGTGTGTCTATAAGTGTGTGCTTGTGTGTCTATAAGTGTGTGCGTGTGCGTCTATAAGTGTGTGCGTGTCTCTCTAAGTATGTGCGTCTATAAGCGTATGTGTGCGTCTATAAATGTGTGTGTGTCTAAAAATATGTGTGAGTGTGTCTATAAGTGTGTGTGTGTGTGTCTGTAAGTGTGTGTGTGTCTGTAAGTGTGTGTGTGTCTGTAAGTGTGTGTGTGTCTGTAAGTGTGTGTGTGTCTTTAAGTGTGTGTGTGTCTATAAGTGTGTGTGTGTCTATAAGTGTGTGTGTCTCTCTAAGTGTGTGTGTGTCTCTCTAAGTGTGTGTGTGTCTCTCTAAGTGTGTGTGTGTCTCTCTAAGTGTGTGCGTCTATAAGCGTGTGTGCGTCTATAAGCGTGTGCGCGTCTATAAGCGTGTGTGCGTCTATAAGCGTGTGCGCGTCTATAAGCGTGTGTGCGTCTATAAGCGTGTGTGCGTCTATAAATATGTGTGTGTGTGTCTATAAGTGCGTGTGTGTCTATAAGAGTGTGCGTGTGCGTCTATAAGTGTGTGTGTGTCTAAAAATGTGTGAGTGTGTCTGTAAGTGCGTGTGCGTCTATAAGTGTGTGCGTGTGCGTCTATAAGTGTGTGTGTGTGTCTAAGTGTGTGCGTCTATAAGCGTATGTGTGCGTCTATAAGTGTGTGTGTCTAAAAATATGTGTGTGTGTGTCTTTAAGTGTGTGTGTGTCTATGTGTGTGTGTGTCTATAAGTGTGTGTGTGTCTATAAGTGTGTGTGTGTCTATAAGTGTGTGTGTGTCTATAAGTGTGTGTGTGTCTATAAGTGTGTGTGTGTCTAACTGTGGGTGTGTCTATAAGTGTGTGGGTGTGTCTATAAAAGTGTGTGTGCGTCTACAAATGTGTGTGCGTCTATAAATGTGGGGGTGTGTCTATAAATGTGGGTGTGCCCATAAATGTGGGGGTGTGTCTATTATTATGGGGCGTGTCTATAAATGGGGGCGTGTCTATAAATGGGGGGGTGTCTATAAATGGGGGGGTGTCTATAAATGGGGGGGTGTCTATAAATGTCGGGGTGTCTATAAATGTGGGGGTGTGTATATAAATGTGTCTAAATCTGTGTGTGTATATCTGTGGGTGTATATCTGTGTGTGTATATATCTGTTTCTGTATATCTGTGTGCATATATCTGTGTGTGCGTGTATATCTGTGTGTGCGTGTATATCTGTGTGTGCGTGTATATCTGTGTGTGCGTGTATATCTGTGTGTGCGTGTATATCTGTGTGTGCGTGTATATCTGTGCGTGTATATCTGTGCGTGTATATCTGTGCGTGTATATCTGTGTGCATATATATTTGTGCGCGTGAATATCTGTGTGTGTATATCTGTGTGTGTATATATTTGTGTGTGTATCTGTGTGCGTGTGTCTATAAATGGGGGCGTGTCTATGAATGTGGGGGTGCGTCTATAATTGTGTGTGTGTGCGTCTATAAGTGTGTGTGCGTCTATAAGTGTGTGTGCGTCTATAAGTGTGTGTGCGTCTATAAGTGTGTGGGGGTGTCTATAAGTGCGTGTGTGTGTCTATAAGTGCGTGTGTGTGTCTATAAGTGCGTGTGTGTGTCTATAAGTGCGTGTGTGTGTCTATAAGTGCGTGTGTGTCTATAAGTGTGTGTGTGTGTCTATAAATGTGTGTGTGTCTACAAGTGTGTGTGTGTGTCTATAAATGTTGGTGTGTTTATAAGTGTGTGTGTCTATAAACGTGGGCGTGTCTATAAACGTGGGCGTGTCTATAAACGTGGGCGTGTCTATAAACGTGGGCGTGTCTATAAATGTGGGCGTGTCTATAAATGTGGGCGTGTCTATAAATGTGGGCGTGTCTATAAATGGGGGCGTGTCTATAAATGGGGGCGTGTCTATAAATGGGGGCGTGTCTATAAATGGGGGCGTGTTTGTAAATGTGAGGGTGTGACTATAAATGTACGGGGGTGTCTATAAATGTACGGGGGTGTCTATAAATGTGTGTAAATTTGTTTGTGTATATCTGTGTGTGTCTATATCTGTGTGTCTATATCTGTGTGTCTATATCTGTGTGTCTATATCTGTGTGTCTATATCTGTGTGTGCGTATATCTGTGTGTGCGTAAATCTGTGTGCGTAAATCTGTGTGCGTAAATCTGTGTGCGTAAATCTGTGTGTGCGTAAATCTGTGTGTGCGTAAATCTGTGTGTGCGTATCTGTGTGTGCGTATCTGTGTGTGCGTATCTGTGTGTGCGTATCTGTGTGTGCGTATCTGTGTGTGCGTATCTGTGTGTGCGTATCTGTGTGCCTGTGTATCTGTGTGTGTATATATCTGTGTGTGTGTATATCTGTGTGTGTGTATATCTGTGTGTGTGTATATCTGTGTGTGTGTATATCTGTGTGTGTGTATATCTGTGTGTGTGTCTATAAATGTGAGTGTGTCTATAAATGTGAGTGTGTCTATAAATGTGGGGGTGTGTCTATAAACGTGGTTGTGTCTATAAACGTGGGGGTGTCTGTAAATGTGGGGGGTTGTCTATAAGTGCGTGTGTGCGTCTATAAGTGCGTGTGTGTCTATAAGTGCGTGTGTGTGTCTATAAATGTGTGTGTGTGTCTATAAGTGTGTGTGTGTCTATAAGTGTGTGTGTGTCTATAAGTGTGTGTGTGTCTGTAAGTGTGTGTGTGTGTCTAAAAGTGTGTGGGTGTGTCTATAAATGTGGGGGTGTCTATAAATGTGTGTGTGTCTATAAATGTGGGGGCGTGTCTAAAAATGTGGGGTTGTCTATAAGTGTGTGGGCGTCTCTATAAGTGTGTGGGCGTGTCTATAAAAGTGGGGGTGTCTATAAATGTGGGGGTGTGTATATCTGTGTGTGCGTATATCTGTGTGTGCGTATATCTGTGTGCGCGTATATCTGTGTGCGTGTATATCTGTGTGCGTATATCTGTGTGTGCGTATATCTGTGTGTGCGTATATCTGTGTGTGTGTATATCTGTGTGTGTGTATATCTGTGTATATATATCTGTGTGTGCGTATATCTGTGTGTGCGTATATCTGTGTGTGCGTACATCTGTGTGTGCGTACATCTGTGTGTGCGTACATCTGTGTGTGCGTACATCTGTGTGTGCGTACATCTGTGTGCGTACATCTGTGTGCGTACATCTGTGTGCGTATATCTGTGTGCGTATATCTGTGTGCGTATATCTGTGTGCGTATATCTGTGTGCGTGTATCTGTGTGTCTATATATCTGTGTGTGTGTATATTTGTGCACGTATATATTTGTGCGCGTGTATTTCTCTGCGCGTGAATATCTGTGCGTTTGAATATCTGTGTGTGTATATATTTGTGTATGTATATGTGTGCGTGTGTCTATAAATGGTGGTGTGTGTCTATAAATGGTGGTGTGTGTCTATATATGGGGGTGTGTCTATAAATGTGGGGGTGTGTCTATAAATGTGGGGGTGTGTCTATAAATGTGGGGGCGTGTCTATAAATGTGGGGGCGTGTCTATAAATGTGGGCGTGTCTATAAATGTGGGCGTGTCTATAAATGTGGGCGTGTCTATAAACGTGTGGGCGTGTCTATAAACGTGTGGGCGTGTCTATAAACGTGGGCGTGTCTATAAACGTGGGCGTGTCTATAATCGTGGGAGTGTCTATAAACGTGGGAGTGTCTATAAACGTGGGTGTGTCTATAAATGTGGGTGTGTCTATAAATGTGGGTGTGTCTATAAATGTGGGTGTGTCTATAAATGGGGGCGTGTTTGTAAATGTGAGGGTGTGACTATAAATGTACGGGGGTGTCTATAAATGTGGGGGTGTGTCTATAAATGTGTGTAAATTTGTGTGTGTATATCTGTGTGTGTATATATCTGTGTGTGTATATATCTGTGTGTGTATATATCTGTGTGTGTATATATCTGTGTGTCTACATCTGTGTGTGTGTAAATCTGTGTGTGTGTAAATCTGTGTGTGCGTATCTGTGTGTGCGTATCTGTGTGTGCGTATCTGTGTGTGCGTATCTGTGTGTGCGTATCTGTGTGTGCGTATCTGTGTGTATCTGTGTGCCTGTGTATCTGTGTGAGTGCGTATATCTGTGTGTGTGTATATCTGTGTGTGTGTATATCTGTGTGTGTGTATATCTGTGTGTGTGTATATCTGTGTGTGTGTATATCTGTGTGTGTATATATTTGTGTGTGTGTATCTGTGTGTGTGTGTCTATAAATTTGGGTGTGTCTATAAATGTGAGTGTGTCTATAAATGTGGGGGTGTCTATAAGTGTGTGTGTGTGTCTACAAATGTGTGTGTGTGTCTATAAACGTGGTTGTGTCTATAAATGTGGGGGTGTCTGTAAATGTGGGGGGGTGTCTATAAGTGTGTGTGTGTGTTTCTATAAGTGTGTCTGTGTCTATAAGTGCGTGTGTGCGTCTATAAGTGCGTGTGTGCGTCTATAAGTGCGTGTGTGCGTCTATAAGTGCGTGTGTGTCTATAAGTGCGTGTGTGTCTATAAGTGCGTGTGTGTCTATAAGTGCGTGTGTGTCTATAAGTGCGTGTGTGTGTCTATAAGTGCGTGTGTGTGTCTATAAATGTGTGTGTGTGTCTATAAATGTGTGTGTGTGTCTATAAATGTGTGTGTCTATAAGTGTGTGTGTGTCTGAAAGTGTGTGTGTGTCTGTAAGTGTGTGTGTGTGTCTAATAGTGTGTGGGTGTGTCTATAAATGTGGGGGTGTCTATAAATGTGTGTGTGTCTATAAATGTGGGGGCGTGTCTAAAAATGTGGGCGTCTCTATAAGTGTGTGGGCGTCTCTATAAGTGTGTGGGCGTCTCTATAAGTGTGTGGGCGTGTCTATAAAAGTGGGGGTGTCTATAAATGTGGGGGTGTGTATATCTGTGTGCGTATATCTCTGTGTGCGTATATCTCTGTGTGCATATATCTCTGTGTGTGTATATCTGTGTGTGTATATCTGTGTGTGTATATCTGTGTGTGTATATCTGTGTGTGTGTATATCTGTGTGTGTATATCTGTGTGTGTATATCTGTGTGTGTATATCTGTGTGTGTGTATATCTGTGTGTCTATATATCTGTGTGTGTGTATATCTGTGTGCCTATATATCTGTGTGTGTGTATATTTGTGCACGTATATATTTGTGCGCGTGTATTTCTCTGCGCGTGAATATCTGTGCGTTTGAATATCTGTGTGTGTATATATTTGTGTATGTATATGTGTGCGTGTGTCTATAAATGGTGGTGTGTGTCTATAAATGGTGGTGTGTGTCTATAAATGGTGGTGTGTGTCTATAAATGTGGGTGTGTCTATATATGGGGGTGTGTCTATAAACGTGGGGGCGTGTCTATAAATGTGGGGGCGTGTCTATAAATGTGGGGGCGTGTCTATAAATGGGGGCGTGTCTATAAACGTGGGGGCGTGTCTATAAACGTGGGGGCGTGTCTATAAACGTGGGGGCGTGTCTATAAACGTGTGGGCGTGTCTATAAACGTGGGGGCGTGTCTATAAACGTGGGGGCGTGTCTATAAACGTGGGGGCGTGTCTATAAGTGGGGGCGTGTCTATAAGTGGGGGCGTGTCTATAAGTGGGGGCGTGTCTATAAATGCGGGGGGGTGTCTATAAATGTGGGGATGTGCGTCTACAAGTGCGTGTGCGTCTATCAGTGTGTGTGTGCGTCTATGAGTGCGTGTGCGTCTATGAGTGCGTGTGCGTCTATGAGTGCGTGTGTGTCTCTATAAGTGCATGTGTGTCTCTATAAGTGTGGGTGTGTCTCTATAATTGTGTGTGTGCGTCTACGAGTGTGTGTGCGTCTGAGTGTGTGCGTCTATGAGTGTGTGTGTGCGTCTATAAGTGGGTGTGTGTGCCTATAAATGTGGGTGTGTCTATAAATGTGTGTGTGTCTATGAGTGTGAGTGTGTGTGTCTATAGGTGCGTGTGTGTGTCTATAAGTGTGTGTGCGTCTATAAGTGTGTGTGTGCGTCTATAAGTGTGTGTGTGCGTCTATAAGTGTGTGGGTGTGTCAATAAGGGTGTGTTTCTGTAAGTGTGTGTGTGTCTATAAGTGTTTGTGTGTTTCTATAAGTGTGTGTGTGCGTCTATAAGTGCATCCGCGTCTATAAGTGTGTGTGTGTGTCTATAAGTGTGTGTGTCTATAAATGTGTGTGTGTGTCTATAAGTGTGTTTGTGTCTATAAGTGTGTGTGTGCATCTATAAATGTGGGGGTGTGTCTATAAATGTGGGGGTGTGTCTATAAGTGTGTGTGTGTCTATAAGTGTGTGTGTGTCTATAAGTGTGTGTGTGTCTATAAATGTGTGTGTGTCTACAAGTGTGTGTGTGTCTATGTGTGTGTGTGTCTATAAATGTGTGTGTGTGTCTATAAATGTGTGTGTGTGTCTATAAATGTGTGTGTGTGTCTATAAATGTGTGTGTGTGTCTATAAATGTGTGTGTGTGTCTATAAATGTGTGTGTGTGTCTATAAATGTGTGTGTGTCTATAAGTGCGTGTGTGTGTCTATAAATGTGGGTGTGTCTATAAATGTGGGTGTGTCTATAAATGTGGGTGTGTCTATAAATGTGGGTGTGTCTATAAATGTGGGAGTGTCTATAAACGTGGGGGTGTGTATATCTGCGTGCAAGTTTATCTGCGTGTGTGTATATCTGTGTGTTTATATATCTGTGCGTATATCTGTGTGTGCGTGTATCTGTGTGTGCGTGTATCTGTGTGTGCGTGTATCTGTGTGTGCGTGTATATCTGTGTGTGTGTCTGTCTGTAAGTGTGTGTGTCTGTCTGTAAGTGTGTGTGTGCGTCTATAAGTGTGTGTGTCTTTAAGTGTGGGGGGGTGTCTATAAATGTGGGGGTGTGTATATCTGTGCGTGTGTATCTGTGCGTGTGTATCTGTGCGTGTGTATCTGTGCGTGTGTCTATAAATGTGGGGGCGTGTCTATAAATGTGGGGGCGTGTCTATAAATGTGGGGGGTGTCTCTAAGTGTGTGTGTGAGTCTATAAGTGTGTGTGTATCTATAAGTGTGTGTGTGTCTATAAGTGTGTGGGTGTGTCTATAAATGTGGGGGTGTCTATAAATGTGGGGGTGTCTATAAATGTGGGGGTGTCTATAAATGTGGGGATGTGTGTCTATAAATGCGTGTTTGTCTATAAGTGCGTGTTTGTCTATAAGTGCGTGTTTGTCTATAAGTGCGTGTTTATCTATAAGTGCGTGTTTATCTATAAGTGTGTTTGTGTCTATAAATGTGTGTGTGTCTACAAGTGTGTGTATGTGTCTACAAGTGTGTGTGTGTGTCTACAAGTGTGTGTGTGTGTCTACAAATGTGGGTGTGCGTCTATAAATGTGGGTGTGCGTCTATAAATGTGTGTGTGCGTCTATAAGTGTGTGTGTGTCTGTCTATAAATGTGGGGGTGTGTCTATAAATGTGGGTGTGTCTATAAATGTGGGTGTGTGCGTCTATAAGTGTGTGTGTGTCTGTCTATAAGTGTGGGGGCGCGTCTATAAATGTCGGGGTTGCGTCTATAAACGTGGGGGTGTGTATATCTGTGTGCGTATAGATCTGTGTGCGTATAGATCTGTGTGTGCGTATAGATCTGTGTGTGCGTATAGATCTGTGTGTGTGTATAGATCTGTGTGTGCGTATATCTGTGCGTATATCTGTGCGTATATCTGTGCGTATATCTGTGTGTGTATATCTGTGTGCGTGTATATCTGTGTGTTTATGTATCTGGGTGCGTGCGTCTATAAATGTGGGGGTGTGTCTATAAATGTGGGGGTGTCTATAAACGTGGGGGTGTGTATGTCTGTGTGCGTGTATATCTGTGCGTGTATATCTGTGCGTGTATATCTGTGTGCGTGTATATCTGTGTGCGTGTATATCTGTGTGCGTGTATATCTGTGTGCGTGTATATCTGTGTGCGTATATAACTGTGTGTGAGTATATCTGTGTGTGTGTCTGTAAACGGGGGCGTGTCTGTAAACGGGGGCGTGTCTATAAACGGGGGCGTGTCTGTAAATGGGGGCGTGTCTATAAACGGGGACGTGTCTATAAACGTGGGGGCGTGTCTATAAACGTGGAGGCGTGTGTGTGTCTATATGTGTGTGTGTGTGTCTATAAATGTGGGGGTGTCTATAAATGTGGGGTTGCGTCCATAAATGTGTGTGTGTTTCTACAAGTGTGTGTGTGTCTACAAGTGTGTGTGTGTCTACAAGTGTGTGTGTGTCTATAAATGTGTGTGCGTCTTTAAGTGTGTGTGTGCGTCTTTAAGTGTGTGTGTGCGTCTTTAAGTGTGTGTGTGCGTCTATAGGTGTGTGTGTGCGTCTATAGGTGTGTGTGTGCGTCTATAAGAGTGTGTGTGTGTCTATAAGTGTGTGTGCGTCTATAAGTGTATCTGTGTCTATAAGTGTGTGTATGTGTCTATAAGTGTGTGTGCGTCTATAAGTGTGTGTGCGTCTATAAGTGTGTGTGCGTCTATAAGTGTGTGTGCGTCTATAAGTGTGTGTGCGTCTATAAGTGTGTGTGTGTGTGTCTATAAATGTGTGTGTGTCTACAAGTGTGTGTGTGTCTATAAGTGTGTGTGCGTCTATAAGAGTGTGTGTGTGTGTCTACAAGTGTGTGTGCGTCTATAAGTGTGTGTGTGCATCTATAAGTGTGTGTGTGCGTCTATAAGTGTGTGTGTGTGTCTATAAATGTGTGTGTGTCTATAAGTGTGTGTGTGTGTCTATAAATGTGGGGGTGTCTATAAATGTGGGTGTGTCTATAAACATGGGGGTGCGTATATCTGTGTGCATATATCTGTGTGTGCGTATATCTGTGTGTGTATGTTTGTGCGCGTGTATATCTGTGCGCGTGAATATCTGTGTGTTTATGTATCTGTGTGTGTATCTGTGTGCGTGCGTCTATAAATGTGGGCGTGTCTATAAATGTGGGTGTGTCTATAAACGTGGGTGTGTCTATAAATGTGGGGGCGTGTCTATAAACGGGGGGGCGTGTCTATAAACGGGGGCGTGTCTATAAACGGGGGCGTGTCTATAAACGGGGGCGTGTCTATAAACGGGGGCGTGTCTATAAATGTGGGGGCGTGTCTATAAATGTGGGGGCGTGTCTATAAATGTGGGGGCGTGTCTATAAACGGGGGGGCGTGTCTATAAACGGGGGCGTGTCTATAAATGGGGGCGTGTCTATAAATGGGGGCGTGTCTATAAATGGGGGCGTGTCTATAAACGTGGGGGCGTGTCTATAAACGTGGGGGCGTGTCTATAAACGTGGGGGCGTGTCTATAAACGTGGGGGCGTGTCTATAAACGGGGGCGTGTCTATAAATGTGGGCGTGTCTATAAATGTGGGTGTGTCTATAAATGTGGGTGTGGTTATAAATGGGGGCGTGTCTATAAATGTGGGTGTGTCTATAAATGTGGGGGCGTGTCTATAAATGTGGGTGTGTCTATAAATGTACGGGGGTGTCTATAAATGTGGGGGTGTGTCTATAAATGTGTGTATATCTGTGTGTGTATATATCTGTGTGTGTATGTCTGTGTGTGTATGTCTGTGTGTGTATATATCTGTGTGTCTATATATCTGTGTGTCTATATCTGTGTGTGTATCTGTGTGTATATATCTGTTTGTGTATATCTGTGTGTGTATATCTGTGTGCGTATATCTGTGTGCGTATATCTGTGTGTGTGTAAATCTGTGTGTGTGTAAATCTGTGTGTGTGTAAATCTGTGTGTGTGTAAATCTGTGTGTGTGTAAATCTGTGTGTGCGTATCTGTATGTGCGTATCTGTGTGTATCTGTGTGCCTGTGTATCTGTGTGAGTGCGTATATCTGTGTGTGTATATATTTGTGTGTGTGTATCTGTGTGTGTGTGTCTATAAATTTGGGTGTGTCTATAAATGTGGGGGTGTCTATAAGTGTGTGTGTGTCTATAAGTGTGTGTGTGTGTCTATAAACCTGGTTGTGTCTATAAATGTGGGGGTGTCTGTAAATGTGGGGGGGTGTCTATAAGTGTGTGTGTGTGTCTATTAGTGTGTGTGTGTGTCTATAAGTGTGTGTGTGCGTCTATAAGTGCGTGTGTGCGTCTATAAGTGCGTGTGTGTCTATAAGTGTGTGTGTGTGTCTGTAAGTGTTTGTGTGCGTCTATAAGTATGTGTGTGCGTCTATAAGTGTGTGGGTGCGTCTATAAGTGTGTGGGTGTGTCTATAAGTGTGTGGGTGTGTCTATAAATGCGGGGGTGTCTATAAATGTGGGGATGTGCGTCTATAAGTGTGTGTGTGTCAATAAGTGTGTGTGTGTGTCTATAAGTGTTTGTGTGTGTCTATAAGTGTGTGTGTGTCTATAAGTATGTGTGTGTCTATAAATGTGGGGGTGTCTATAAATGTGGGGATGTGTGTCTATAAGTGCGTGTTTGTCTATAAGTGCGTGTTTGTCTATAAGTGCGTGTTTGTCTATAAGTGTGTTTGTGTCTATAAGTGTGTTTGTGTCTATAAATGTGTGTGTGTCTATAAATGTTTGTGTGTCTACAAGTGTGTGTGTGTCTATAAATGTGGGTGTGTGTCTATAAATGTGGGTGTGTGTCTATAAATGTGGGTGTGTCTACAAGTGTGTGTGTGTCTATAAGTGCGTGTGTCTATAAGTGTGTGTGTGCGTCTGTAAATTTGTGTGTGTCTACAAGTGTGTGTGTGTGTCTATAAGTGTGGGTGTGTTTCTAAGTGTGTGTGTCTATAAATGTGTGTGTGCGACTATAAGTGTGTGTGCGTCTATAAGTGTGTGTGTGTCTGTCTATAAATGTGGGGGTGTGTCTATAAATGTGGGGTTGCGTCTATAAATGTGGGTGTGTCTATAAACGTGGGGGTGTGTATATATCTGTGTGCGTATAGATCTGTGTGCGTATATCTGTGTGCGTATATCTGTGTGTGTATATCTGTGTGCGTATATCTGTGCGCGTGTATCTGTGCGCGTGTATATCTGTGTGTTTATGTATCTGTGTGCGTGCGTCTATAAATGTGGGCTTGTCTATAAATGTGGGGGTGTGTCTATAAATGTGGGGGTGTCTATAAACGTGGGGGTGTGTATATCTGTGTGCGTGTATATCTGTGTGCGTGTATATCTGTGTGTGTATATCTGTGTGTTTATGTATCTGTGTGTGTATTTGTATGTGTGTGTGTATCTGTGTGTGTGTGTATCTGTGTGCGTGTGTCTATAAATGGTGGTGTGTGTTTATAAATGGGGGAGTGTCTATGAATGTGGGGGCGTGTCTATAAATGTGGGTGTGTCTATTAATGTGGGGGCATGTCTATAAAAGGGGGCGTGTCTATAAATGGGGGCGTGTCTATAAATGGGGGCGTGTGTCTATAAGTGTGTGTTTGTGTCTATAAGTGCGTCGGTCTGTCTATAAATGTGGAGGTGTGTGTCTATAAGTGTGTGTGTGCGTCTATAAAAGTGTGTGTTTGTCTACAAGTGTGTGTGTGTATCTATAATTGTTTGTGTGTATAAGTGTGTGTGTGTGTCTATAAGTGTGTGTGTGTCTATAAATGAGTGTGTGTCTACAAGTGTGTGTGTGTGTGTATGTGTGTGTGTGTGTATGTGTGTGTGTATGTGTGTGTGTGTGTGTGTGTGTGTGTCTATAAGTGTGTGTGTGTCTATAAGTGTGGTGGCGTGTCTATAAATGTGGGCGTGTCTATAAATGTGGGCGTGTCTATAAATGTGGGCGTGTCTGTAAATGTGGGGGTGTGTCTATAAGTGTGTGTGTCTATAAGTGTGTGTGTGTGTGTCTATAAGTGTGTGTTTGTGTCTATAAGTGTGTGTGTGTGTCTACAAGTGTGTGTGTGTGTCTATAAATGTGGGTGTGTGTCTATAAATGTGGGGTTGTCTATAAATGTGGGTATATCTGTGTGTGTGTATATCTGTGTGTGTGTATATCTGTGTGTGTGTATATCTGTGTGCGTGTATATCTGTGTGCGTGTATATCTGTGTGCGTGTATATCTGTGTGCGTATATATCTGTGTGCGTATATATCTGTGTGCGTATATATCTGTGTTTGTATATCTGTGTGTGTATATATCTGTGTGCGTATATCTGTGTGCGTATATCTGTGTGCGTATATCTGTGTGCGTGTATATCTGTGTGCGAGTATATCTGTGTGCGAGTATATCTGTGTGCGAGTATATCTGTGTGTGTGTATATCTGTGTGTGTGTATATCTGTGTGTGTGTATATCTGTGTGTGTGTATATCTGTGTGTGTGTATATCTGTGTGTGTGTATATCTGTGTGTGTATATCTGTGTGTGTATATATCTGTGTGTGTATATATCTGTGTGTGTATATATCTGTGTGTGTGTATATCTGTGTGTGTATATCTGTGTGTGTATATCTGTGTGTGTATATCTGTTTGTGTGTATATCTGTGCGCGTATATCTCTGTGCGCGTATATCTGTGTGTGTGTGTATATCTCTGTGTGTGTATATATCTGTGTGTGTGTATATCTGTGTGTATAAATCTGTGTGTGTGTATCTGTGTGTGTGTATAATAATACACCCCTCACACCGCATACTCACCCTGTTGTTCCTCTTGCAGTGCTGATGCCTTTATTAATCCTCCCTGCTTTCCATCCTCACATGCTGCACGTTGGATTCCTCCACTGAGTCCAGATTGTTGCCGCTCCGCATCCATGTGTGTCAGCTCAGCATCTGTGTGCACAATGAAACACCAGTCACCGATTGGCTGCAGGATCATCTTATTGCCTGCAGGACCCCATTGTGTGCGGTAGGATCATCCCGTGCCTGAAGGACCCCATTGTGTGCGGTAGGATCATCCCGTGCCTGAAGGACCCCATTGTGTGCGGTAGGATCATCTATCTCCATCATCATCACCTCCATCGTAATAATAATGGCCAATTGCTAATTAATAATGCTCCGTCAAATACTAATTCCGCTTTAGAGCTAGTAAAGTTCCAGTGTTAATAATAAGACTCCATTCCCAATAAATAAGAGTCCATTCCCAATAAATAAGACTCCATTGCTAATTAGTATCCATTGCCAATAAATTAAACTCCATTGCTAATAAGTAAGAGTCTATTTCCAATAAATAAGACTCCACTGCCAATAAATAAGACTCCATTGCAAAGGAAGACTATATTGCTAATAAATAAGACTCCATTGCTAATTATACTCCTTTGTTACTAAGATTCCATTGCTAATTAATAATGCTGCGTAGCTAATAATAAGACTCCACTGCCCATAAATATAACTCCATATTCAATAAATAAGACTCCATATCCAGTAAATAAGACAACATTTCTAATAAATAAGACTCCATAGCTCATAAATAAGACTCCTTTGCTAATTAGAATCCATTGCCAATAAATAACACTTCACTGCCAATAAATAAGACTCCATTGCCAATAAATAAGACTCCATAGCCAATAGTTAAGACTCCATAGCCAATAAATAAGACTCCATTGCCAATAATTAAGACTCCATAGCCAATAAATAAGACTCCATTGCCAATAAATAAGACTCCATAGCCAATAAATAAGACTCCATAGCCAATAAATAAGACTCCATAGCCAATAAATAAGACTCCTTTGCCAATAAATAAGACTCCATTGCCAATAAATAAGACTCCTTTGCCAATAAATAAGACTCCATTGCTAATAAATAAGACTCCATTGCCAATAAATAAGACTCCATTGCTAATTAGACTCCATTGCTAATAATGCAGACTCCATTGCCAATCAATCAGCCTCCATCCATGTTACTCACTCAGTGCCTGCTTGTGTTCCCAGCCCTATTGCTGCAGGTAACAGCGTTGTTCACAGTGTGGTACCTGCAGATGTGGGCAGCGCCTTCATTGCCGTGTCGTGTCCAACAGGTGCCAGCAGAGCCCCGAGAGATGCGCGGCTCCCGATGAGAACAGCGAGGAACAGAAACCTGCATTGCCTGGAACGCCTCGGAACTCAACTTTGCTGAGCGGGAATTGCCTGCCCTGCAGGTAAGAGCAGCACACACTGACTGTGTTGGATCTGTTCCTTAGTGGGACTTGAGCTCATGAGCCAGAGCTCATTGCTGCACTGCAGTGCTGAATGCTGAGTGCAGTGCCCTTCTTGCTGCCCCCAATGGCAGCCATTGCCTTCTGCCCCCCAACTACAGCCTATGCATTGCGCCCCCCAAGTACAGCCTAAGCATTGCACCCCCTAAGTGCCACCTTCCTCTTCTGCTGCCAAGTCCAGCCATCCTCTTCTACCCCCAATTACAGCCTATGCATCGCGCCCCGCAATTACAGCCTATGCATCGCACCCCCCAAGTACAGCCTATGCATCGCGCCCCCTAATTGCTGCCATCCTATTCTGCCCCCCAAGCACAGCCTATGCGTTGAGACCCCTAATTGCTGCAATCCTCTTCTTCCCCCAAAGTACAGCCTAAGCGTTGAGACCCCTAATTGTTGCCATCCTCTTCTGCCCCCCAAGTACAGCCTAAGCGTTGAGACCCTAAGTGCAGCCATCCTCTTCTGCCCCCAAGTACAGCCTAAGCGTTGCACCTCTAAAAGCCGCCATCCTCTTCTGCCCCCAAGTACAGCCTAAGCTTCGCACCTCTAAAAGCCGCCATCCTCTTCTGCCCCCAAGTACAGCCTATGCGTTGAGACCTCTAAGTGCTGCCATTCTCTTCTGCCCCCCAAGTACAGCCTATGCATCGAGCCCCCCAAGTACAGCCTAAGCATCGCGCCCCCGTAATTGCTGCCATCCTCTTCTACCTTCCAAGTACAGCCTATGCATCGAGCCCCCCAAGTACAGCTATGTATCGCACCCCCCAAGTACAGCCTATGCATTGAGACCCCTAAGTGCTGCCATTCTCTTCTGCCCCCCAATTACAGCCTATGCATCGAGCCCCCCAAGTACAGCCTATGCATCGCGCCCCCTAATTGCTGCCATCCTCTTCTTCCCCTCAAGTACAGCCTATGCGTCGCACCTCTAAAAGCCGCCATCCTCTTCTGCCCCCCAAGTACAGCCTAAGCGTTGAGACCCTAAGTGCAGCCATCCTCTTCTGCCCCCCAAGTACAGCCTAAGCGTCGCACCTCTAAAAGCCGCCATCCTATTCTGCCCCCCAAGTACAGCCTAAGCGTCGCACCTTTAAAAGCCGCCATCCTCTTCTGCCCCCCAAGTACAGCCTATGCGTCGCACCTCTATAAGCCGCCATCCTCTTCTGCCCCCCAAGTACAGCCTATGCATAGCGCCCCCCAAGTACAGCCTATGCATCGCGCCCCCCAATTACAGCCTATGCATCGCGCCCCGCAATTACAGCCTATGCATCGAGCCCCCCAAGTACAGCCTATACGTCGCGCCCCCTAATTGCTGCCACCCTCTTCTTCCCCCAAGTACAGCCTAAGCGTTGAGACCCCTAATTGCTGCCATCCTGTTCTTCCCCCCAAGTACATCCTAAGCGTCGCGCCCCCCAAGTGCCACCATCCTCTTTTGCCCCCCAATTACAGCCTATGCGTTGAGACCCCTAAGTGCTGCCATTCTCTTCTGCCCCCCAAGTACAGCCTATGCATCGTGCCCCCCAAGTACAGCCTATGCATTGCGCCCCCCAAGTACAGCCTAAGCATCGCGCCCCGCAATTACAGCCTATGCATCACACCCCCCAAGTACAGCCTAAGCATCGCGCCCCCTAATTGCTGCCATCCTATTCTGCCCCCCAAGTACAGCCTATGCATTGAGACCCCTAATTGCTGCCATCCTCTTCTTCCCTCCAAGTACAGCCTAAGCGTTGAGACCCGTAAGTGCTGCCATCCTCTTCTGCCCCCCAAGTACAGCCTATGCATTGAGACCCCTAAGTGCTGCCATTCTATTCAGTCCCCCAAGTACAGCCTATGCATTGCGCCCCCCAAGTACAGCCTAAGCGTTGAGACCCCTAAGTGCCGCCTTCCTCTTCTGCTGCCCAAGTCCAGCCATCCTCTTCTGCCCCCAAGTCCAGCCATCGTATTCTGCCCCCCAAGTTCGTTTCTTTTCACCCGCGGCTCCATTCAGTTCTTTATTGCTGCTGTTGCTCCTTTGTTGCAGATCTGCGTTGTGTCCACCAGGTGGCGCTGTTGTCGCTCCCATTGCTATTAATAGGGCTGCAAAGCAAAGGGAGATTCAGATTGCTGCTGTGAATGTCCTATATGGTCTCTATAAGGTTCATTGAGGCTTATGGAGTCTTATGGGATCCTATGGGGCCTATGTGGGGTATCTATGGGGTCTAATGTGGGCGTATGGGGTCTTATGATATCATTTGGGGCTTCTATGGGCTCTCTATGGGGTTTAATGGGGCCCTATAGGGTCTTAGGGGATCCTATGGGGCCTATATTAGGTCTCTATGGTGCTTAATGAGGACCTATGGGGTCTAATGGGGTCATATGGGGCATCTATGGGCTTTAATGAGGACCTCTGGGTCTAAGGGGGTCCTATGGGGTTTATTGGGGATCCGTATGGGGGGTACATAGAGACTATGGGAATTGATGGGGTCCGTAAGGGGTGTAATGGGGAGTTATGGGGGTATTAATGGGGTTTGATGTGTGTATATGTGTGTGTATATATATATATCCCTTATACCCCATATCCATCCTGTTGTTCCTATTGCAGTGCTGATGCCTTTATTAATCCTCCCTGCTTTCCATCCTCACATGCTGCACGTTGGATTCCTCCACTGAGTCCAGATTGTTGCCGCTCCGCATCCATGTGTGTCAGCTCAGCATCTGTGTGCACAATGAAACACCAGTCACCGATTGGCTGCAGGATCATCTTATTGCCTGCAGGACCCCATTGTGTGCGGTAGGATCATCCCGTGCCTGAAGGACCCCATTGTGTGCGGTAGGATCATCTATCTCCATCATCATCACCTCCATCGTAATAATAATGGCCAATTGCTAATTAATAATGCTCCGTCAAATACTAATTCCGCTTTAGAGCTAGTAAAGTTCCAATGTTAATAATAAGACTCCATTGCCAATAAATAAGACTCTACTGCCAGTAACTAAGACTCCATTGACAATAAATAAAAGTCTGTTGCTAATTAATAAGACACCATTGCTAATACTAAGACTCCATTGCCATAAGTAAGACTCCATTGACAATAAATAAGTCTCCATTGACAATAAATAAGACTCCATTGCTATTAGATTCCATTGCTAATCAGACTCCATTGCTAATAATGCAGACTCCATTGCCAATCAATCAGCCTCCATCCATGTTACTCACTCAGTGCCTGCTTGTGTTCCCAGCCCTATTCCTGCAGGTAACAGCATTGTTCACAGTGTGGTACCTGCAGATGTGGGCAGCGCCTTCATTGCCGTGTCATGTCCAACAGGTGCCAGCAGAGCCCGAGAGATGCGCGGCTCCCGATGAGAACAGCGAGAACAGAAACCTGCATTGCCTGGAACGCCTCGGAACTCAACTTTGCTGAGCGGGAATTGCCTGCCCTGCAGGTAAGAGCAGCACACACTGACTGTGTTGGATCTGTTCCTTAGTGGGACTTGAGCTCATGAGCCAGAGCTCATTGCTGCACTGCAGTGCTGAATGCTGAGTGCAGTGCCCTCCTTGCTGCCCCCAATGGCGGCCATTGCCTTCTGCCCCCAACTACAGCCTATGCATTGTGCCCCCCAAGTACAGCTAAGGATTGCACCCCCTAAGTGCCACCTTCCTCTTCTGCTGCCCAAGTCCAGCCATCCTCTTCTGCCCCCCAAGTACAGCCTATGCATTGAGACCCCTAAGTGCTGCCATTCTCTTCTGCCCCCCCAATTACAGCCTATGCATCGAGCCCCCCAAGTACAGCGTATGCATCGCACCTCCAAATGCTGCCATCTTTTTCTGCCCCCCAAGTACAGCCTAAGCATTGCGCCCCCCCAAGTGCCACCATCCTCTTCTGCCCCCCAAGTACAGCCTAAGCGCTGAGACCCCTAAGTGCAGCCATCCTCTTCTGCCCCCCAAGTACAGCCTAAGCGTCGCACCTCTAAAAGCCGCCATCCTCTTCTGCCCCCCAAGTACAGCCTAAGCGTCGCACCTCTAAATGCCGCCATCCTCTTCTGCCCCCCAAGTACAGCCTATGCTTCGCACCTCTAAAAGCCGCCATCCTCTTCTGCCCCCAAGTACAGCCTATGCGTTGAGACCCCTAAGTGCTGCCATTCTCTTCTGCCCCCAATTACAGCCTATGCATCGAGACCCCAAGTACAGCCTATGCATCGCGCCCCCTAATTGCTGCCATCCTGTTCTTCCCCCCAAGTACAGCCTAAGCGTTGAGACCCCTAATTGCTGCCATACTGTTCTTCCCCCCAAGTACAGCCTAAGCGTCGCGCCCCCCAAGTGCCACCATCCTCTTTTGCCCCCCAATTACAGCCTATGCGTTGAGGCCCCTAAGTGCTGCCATTCTCTTCTGCCCCCCATGTACAGCCTATGCATCATGCCCCCCAAGTACAGCCTATGCATTGCGCCCTCCAAGTACAGCCTAAGCATCGCGCCCCGCAATTACAGCCTATGCATCACACCCCCCAAGTACAGCCTAAGCATCGCGCCCCCTAATTGCTTCCATCTCTTCTTCCCTCCAAGTACAGCCTAAGCGTTGAGACCCCTAATTGCTGCCAATCTCTCTGCCCTCCAAGTACAGCCTAAGCGTTGAGACCCTAAGTGCTGCCATCCTCTTCTGCCCCACAACTACAGCCTATGCATTGAGACCCCTAAGTGCTGCCATTCTCTTCTGCCCCCCATGTACAGCCTATGCATTGCGCCCCCCCAAGTACAGCCTAAGCATCGCGCCCCCCAAGTCAGCCTATATGTAGCGCCCCATAAGTGCCGCCATCACATTCTGCCCCAGGTCCATCCATCATATTCTGCCCCCCAGTTCATTTCTGTTCCCCCGGGGTTCCATTCAGTTCTTTATTGCTGCTGTTGCTCCTCCATTGCAGTTCTGCGTTGTGTCCCCCAGGTTGTTGCTCCCATTGCTGTTAATAGGGCTGCAAAGCAAAGGGAGATTCAGATTGCTGCTGTCAATGTCCTATATGATACCTATAAGGTTTAATGGGGCTTACAGAGTCTTATGGAATCCTATGGGGCCTATGTGGGGTATCTATGGGGTCTAATGTGGGCGTATGGGGTCTTATGATATCATTTGGGGCTTCTCTGGGGCTCTCTATGGGGTTTAATAGGGCCCTATGGGGTCTTAGGGGATTTTATGGGGTTTATGAATGTCCTATATGGTCTCTATGAGGTTTAATGGGGCCCTATGTGGTCTTAGGGGATCCTAGAGGGATCTTGGTGTGCTGATGGGACCTTGGTGTGCTGATGGACAGTCGGCTGAATATGAGCCAGCAGTGTGCCCAGGTGGCCAAGAAGGCCAATGGCATCCTGGCTTGTATCAGGAATGGTGTGGTGAGCAGGACTAAGGAAGTCATTCTGCCCTGTACTCAGCATTGGTGAGGCCTCACCTCGAGTACTGTGTCCAGTTTTGGGCACCTCAGCACAAGAAGGACATGGAGGTACTGGAGCAGGTCCAGAGAAGGGCAACAAGGCTCGTGAAGGGCTTGGAGAATAAGGCCTACGAGGAGAGACTAAGGAAGCTGGGGCTGTTTAGTCTGAGGAAGAGGAGGCTGAGGGGAGACCTTATTGCTGTCTTCCAGTACCTGAAAGGTTCTTACAGTGAGAGTGGGGCAGGTCTCTTCTCACTACTGACTTGTGACCGGAAGAGGGGAAATGGCCTCAAGTTGCGCCAGGGCAAGTTAGGTTGGATATTAGAAAGTACTTCTTTACAGAAAGGGTGGTTAGGGACTGGAATGGGATACACACGGTTAGGGACTGGAATGGGCTCCCCAAGGAGGTGGTTGAATCGCCATCCCTGGATGTGTTTAAGAGCCGCTTGGATGTGGTACTCAGGGATATTATTTAGCAGAGGTTTGTTGTTGTGGAATTGTTTGTGGTTGTTTTTTAAGAGATAGGCTACTGGTTGGGCTGCGGTTGGACTTGATGATCTTCAAGGTCTTTTCAACCTGAGTAATTCTATGATTCTATGATTCTATGGGGCGTATATTAGGTCTCTATGTAGCTTAATGAGGACCTATGGGGTCTAACAGGGTCATATGGGGCATCTATGGGCTTTAATGAGGACCTCTGGGGTCTAAGGGGGTCCTATGGAATTTATTGGGGATCCGTATGGGGGGTAAATAGAGACTATGGGAATTGATGGGTCCGTAAGGGGTGTAATGGGGAGTTATGAGGTATTAATGGGGTTTGATGTGTGTATATATGTGTGTGTATATATATATATCCCTTATACCCCATATCCATCCTGTTGTTCCTATTGCAGTGCTGATGCCTTTATTAATCCTCCCTGCTTTCCATCCTCACATGCTGCACGTTGGATTCCTCCACTGAGTCCAGATTGTTGCCGCTCCGCATCCATGTGTGTCAGCTCAGCGTCTGTGTGCACAATGAAACACCAGTCACCGATTGGCTGCAGGATCATCTTATTGCCTGCAGGACCCCATTGTGTGCGGTAGGATCATCCCGTGCCTGAAGGACCCCATTGTGTGCGGTAGGATCATCTATCTCCATCATCATCACCTCCATCGTAATAATAATGGCCAATTGCTAATTAATAATGCTCCGTCAAATACTAATTCCGCTTTAGAGCTAGTAAAGCTCCAGTGTTAATAATAAGACTCCATTGCAATAAATAAGAGTCCATTCCAATAAATAAGACTCCATTGCTAATTAGTATCCATTGCCAATAAATTAAACTCCATTGCTAATAAGTAAGAGTCTATTTCCAATAAATAAGACTCCACTGCCAATAAATAAGACTCCATTGCAAATGAAGACTATATTGCTAATAAATAAGACTCCAATTCTAATAAATAAGACTCCATTGCTAATTAATAAGACTCCATTGCCAACAATTTAGACTCCTTTGACAACAATTAAGACTCCATTCCTTATTAGACTCCACTGCCAATAAATAAGACTGCATTGCTTATAATTAAGACTCCGTTGCTGATAAATAAGAGTTCATTGCTAATATGTAAGTCTGCATTGCAAATAAATAAGATTCCATTTTTAATAAGACTCCATTGTTAATAATTAAGACTCATTTGCTAATAAATTAAGACCCTATTGCCAATAAATAAGACTCCACTGTTAATAAATAAGACTCCATTGCCAATAAATAGACTCCATTGCCAATAAATAATGCTCCATTGCCAATAATAATACTATATTGCCAATGAAAAAGACTACATTGTGAATAATTAAGACACCATTCCCAATAATTAAGACCCTATTACCAATTAATAAGACTCCATTGCCAATAAATAAGACTACTTTGGAAATAAATAAGACTCCATTGCTATGTGCGTATATATTTGTGCGCATATATCTGTGTGCATGTATATATCTGTGTGCGTATATCTGTGTGTGTATATCTGTGTGTGTATATCTGTGTGCGTATATCTTTGTGCGTATATCTGTGTGTGTATAGCTGTGCATGTATATATCTGTGTGTGTATATCTGTGTGTGTATATCTGTATGTGTATATCTGTGTGTGTGTATCTGTGTGTGTATATCTGTGTGTGTATATCTGTGTGTGTGTATATCTGTGTGTGTATCTGTGTGTGTGTGTCTATAAATGTGGGCGTGTCTATAAATGGGGGCGTGTGTCTATAAATGTGAGGGTGTGTCGATAACTGTGGGGTTGTGTGTATCTGTGTGAGTATATATGTGTGTATATATATCTGTGTGTGTGTATATCTGTTTCTATATATCTGTGTGTGTATATCTGTGTGTGTATATATCTGTTTCTATATATCTGTGTGTGTATATCTGTGTGTGTATATATCTGTTTCTATATATCTGTGTGTGTATATCTGTGTGTGTGTATATCTGTGTGTGTATATCTCTGTGTGTATATCTCTGTGTGTATATATATCTGTGTGCGTATATATCTGTGTGCGTATATATCTGTTTGTATATATTATTGTGTGTGTATATCTGTGTTTGTATATCTGTGTGTGTGTGTATATCTCTGTGTGTATATCTGTGTGTGTGTGTATATCTGTGCCTGTATATATCTGTGCTTATATATCTGTGTGTGTATATCTGTGTGTGTATATATCTGTGTGTGTATATCTCTATGTGTGTATATCTGTGTGTGTGTATATATCTGTGTGTGTATATATTCGTTTGTATATATCTGTGTGTGTATATCTGTGTGTGTATATCTGTGTGTGTGTATATCTGTTTGTATATATCTTTTTGTATATATCTGTTTGTATATATCTGTGTGCGTATATATCTGTGTGCGTATATATCTGTGTGCGTATATATTATTGTGTGTATATGTCTGTGTTTGTATATGTCTGTGCGTGTGTATATCTGTGTGTGTGTGTATATCTCTGTGTGTATATCTGTGTGCGTGTATATCTGTGCTTGTATATATCTGTGTGTGTATATCTGTGTGTGTATCTGTCTGTGTGTATAATAATACACCCTCACACTGCATACTCACCGTGTTGTTCCTCTTGCAGTGCTGAAGCCTTTATTAATCCGCCCTGTACGTTGGATTCCTCCACTGAGTCCAGATTGTTGCCGCTCCGCATCCATGTGTGTCAGCTCAGCATCTGTGTGCACAATGAAACACCAGTCACCGATTGGCTGCAGGATCATCTTATTGCCTGCAGGACCCCATTGTGTGCGGTAGGATCATCCCGTGCCTGCAGGACCCCATTGTGTGCGGTAGGATCATCTATCTCCATCATCATCACCTCCATCCTAATAATAATGGCCAATTGCTAATTAATAATGCTCCGTCAAATACTATTCCGCTTTAGAGCTAGTAAAGCTCCAGTGCTAATAATAAGACTCCATTGCCAATAAATAAGAGTCCATTCCCAATAAATAAGACTCCATTGCTAATTAGTATCCATTGCCAATAAATAATGCTCCATTGCCAATAATAATACTATATTGCCAATGAAAAAGACTACGTTGTGAATAATTAAGACACCATTCCCAATAATTAAGACCCTATTGACAATTAATAAGACTCCATTGCCAATAAATAAGACTCCTTTGGAAATAAATAAGACTCCATTGCTATGTGCGTATATATTTGTGCGTATATATCTGTGTGCATGTATATATCTGTGTGTGTATATCTGTGTGCATGTATATATCTGTGTGTGTATATCTGTGTGTGTATATCTGTGTGTGTATATCTGTGTGCGTATATCTGTGTGCGTATATCCGTGTGCGTATATCTGTGTGTGCGTATATCTGTGTGCGTATATCTGTGTGTGCGTATATCTGTGTGTGTGTATATCTGTGTGTGTGTATATCTGTGTGTGTATATCTGTGTGCGTATATCTGTGTGTGTGTATATATTTGTGCGTGTGTATCTGTGTGTGTGTATATATCTGTGTGTGTATCTGTGTGTGTGTATCTGTGTGTGTGTGTATCTGTGTGCGTGTGTCTATAAATGGGGGTGTGTGTCTATAAATGTGGGGTTGTGTGTATTTGTGTGTGTGTATTTGTGTGTGTGTATCTGTGTGAGTATATATCTGTGTGAGTATATATCTGTGTGTGTATATCTGTGTGTGTATATATGTGTGTATATCTGTGTGTGTGTATATCTGTGTGTTTATATCTGTGTGTGTATATCTGTGTGTGTGTATATATTTGTGCGTGTGTATCTGTGTGTGTGTATATATCTGTGTGTGTATCTGTGCGTGTGTGTATCTGTGTGCGTGTGTCTATAAATGGGGGTGTGTGTCTATAAATGTGGGGGTGTGTCGATAAATGTGGGGTTGTGTGTATTTGTGTGTGTGTATCTGTGTGAGTATATATCTGTGTGTGTATATCTGTGTGAGTATATATCTGTGTGTGTATATCTGTGTGTGTATATCTCTGTGTGTATATCTGTGTGTGTATATCTGTGTGTGTATATCTGTGTGTGTATATCTGTGTGTGTATATCTGTGTGTGTATATCTGTGTGTATATATCTCTGTGTGTGTATATCTGTGTGTGTATATCTGTGTGTGTATATCTGTGTGTGTATATCTGTGTGTGTATATCTGTGTGTGTATATCTGTGTGTGTATATCTGTGTGTGTATATCTGTGTGTGTGTATATTTCTGTGTGTGTTTATATCTGTGTGTGTATATATTCGTTTGTATATATCTGTGTGTGTGTATTTGTGTGTGTGTATTTGTGTGTGTATATCTGTGTGTGTATATCTGTGTGTGTATATATTCGTTTGTATATATCTGTGTGTGTGTATTTGTGTGTGTGTATTTGTGTGTATATATCTGTGTGTGTATATCTGTGTGTGTATATCTGTGTGTATATATCTCTGTGTGTGTATATCTCTGTGTGTGTATATCTGTGTGTGTATATCTGTGTGTGTATATCTGTGTGTGTATATCTGTGTGTGTATATCTGTGTGTGTGTATATTTCTGTGTGTGTTTATATCTGTGTGTGTATATATTCGTTTGTATATATCTGTGTGTGTGTATTTGTGTGTGTATATCTGTGTGTGTATATCTGTGTGTGTATATCTGTGTGTGTATATATTCGTTTGTATATATCTGTGTGTGTGTATTTGTGTGTATATATCTGTGTGTGTATATCTGTGTGTGTGTATATCTTTTTGTATATATCTGTGAGTGTTTATTTCTGTGTGTATATATCTGTGTGTGTATATCTGTGTGCGTATATATCTGTGTGCGTATATATCTGCGTGTGTATATCTGCGTGTGTATATCTGTTTGTATATATCTTTTTGTATATATCTGTGTGCGTATATATCTGTGTGCGTATGTATCTTTGTGCGTATATATCTGTGTGCATATATATCTGTTTGTGTATATGTCTGTGTTTGTATATGTCTGTGTGTGTATATATCTGTGTGTGTATATCTGTGTTTGTATATCTGTGTTTGTGTGTATATCTCTGTGTGTATATCTGTGCCTGTATATATCTGTGCCTGTATATATCTGTGCCTGTATATATCTGTGCTTGTATATATCTGTGTGTATATATCTGTGTGTATATATCTGTGTGTGTATATCTGTGTGTATATATCTGTTTGTGTATATATCTGTGTGTATATCTGTTTGTGTGTATATCTGTGCGCGTATATATCTGTGCGCGTATATATCTGTGTGCGTATATATCTGTGTGCGTATATATCTGTGTGTGTGTATATCTGTGTGTGTATATCTGTGTGTGTATATCTGTGCGCGTATATATCTGTGCGCGTATATATCTGTGCGTGTATATATCTGTGTGTGTATATATCTGTGTGTGTATATATCTGTGTGTGTATATATCTGTGTGTGTATATATCTGTGTGTGTATATATCTGTGTGTGTATATCTGTGTGTGTATATCTGTGTGTGTATCTGTGTGTGTGTATAATAATACACCCCTCACACCGCATACTCACCCTGTTGTTCCTCTTGCAGTGCTGATGCCTTTATTAATCCGCCCTGTACGTTGGATTCCTCCACTGAGTCCAGATTGTTGCCGCTCCGCATCCATGTGTGTCAGCTCAGCATCTGTGTGCACAATGAAACACCAGTCACCGATTGGCTGCAGGATCATCTTATTGCCTGCAGGACCCCATTGTGTGCGGTAGGATCATCCCGTGCCTGAAGGACCCCATTGTGTGCGGTAGGATCATCTATCTCCATCATCATCACCTCCATCGTAATAATAATGGCCAATTGCTAATTAATAATGCTCCGTCAAATACTAATTCCGCTTTAGAGCTAGTAAAGTTCCAGTGTTAATAATAAGACTCCATTGCCAATCAATAAGAGTCCATTTCCAATAAATAAGACTCCATTGCTAATTAGTATCCATTGCCAATAAATTAAACTCCATTGCTAATAAGTAAGAGTCTATTTCCAATAAATAAGACTCCACTGCCAATAAATAAGACTCCATTGCAAATGAAGACTATATTGCTAATAAATAAGACTCCAATTCTAATAAATAAGACTCCATTGCTAATAACTAAGACTGCATTGACAATAATTAAGATTCACTTCCTAATAAATAAGTCTCCATTGGTAATAATGAGATTCCATTGTGAATAAGTAAGGCTCCACTGCAAATTAATGAATCTCCATTGCCAATAAATAGAACTCCAAGGCCAATAAATAAGACTCCATTGCTAATTAATAAGACTCAATAGCTAATAAAGAAAACTCCATTGCCAATAAATAGACCTTATTGCCAATAAATAAGAATCCATTGCCAATAATAATATTATATTGCCAATGAAAAAGACTACATTGTGAATAATTAAGACAGCATTCCCAATAATTAAGACCCTATTGACAATTAATAAGACTCCATTGCCAATAAATAAGACTCCTTTGGTAATAAATAAGACTCCATTGCTAATTAGACTCCATTGCTAATAAATAAGAATCCATTGCATATAAATAAGTCTCCATTGCCAATAAATAAGACTCCATTGCCAATAAATAAGACTCCATAGCCAATAAATAAGACTCCATAGCCAATAAATGAAACTCCATTGCCAATAAATGAAACTCCACTGCCAATAATAAAGACTCCATTGCTAATTAGACTCTACTGTCAATAAATAAGACTCCATTGCTAATAAATAACATTCCATTCCTAATAATTAAGACACCATTGCCAATAATTAAGACTCTATTGCCAATTAATCGGACCCAATTAATAATACATAAGACTCCATTTCTAATAAATAAGACTCCACTGCCAATAAATAAGACTCTACTGCCAGTAACTAAGACTCCATTGACAATAAATAAAAGTCTGTTGCTAATTAATAAGACACCACTGCTAATAACTAAGACTCCATTGCCAATAAGTAAGACTCCATTGCCAATAAGTAAGACTCCATTGCCAATAAGTAAGACTCCATTGCTAATTAGACTCCACTGCCAATTAATAAGACACAATTGCTAATTTGCCTGCATTGGTAATAAATAAGACTCCATTGCCAATAAATAAGACTCCATTGCCAATAAATAAGAATCTATTGCCATTAAATAAGACTCCATTGCCAATAAATAAGACTCCATTGCTAATTAGACTCCATTGCTAATAATGCAGACTCCATTGCCAATCAATCAGCCCTCCATCCATGTTACTCACTCAGTGCCTGCTTGTGTTCCCAGCCCTATTCCTGCAGGTAACAGCATTGTTCACAGTGTGGTACCTGCAGATGTGGGCAGCGCCTTCATTGCCGTGTCGTGTCCAACAGGTGCCAGCAGAGCCCCGAGAGATGCGCGGCTCCCGATGAGAACAGCGAGGAACAGAAACCTGCATTGCCTGGAACGCCTCGGAACTCAACTTTGCTGAGCGGGAATTGCTCTGCCCTGCAGGTAAGAGCAGCACACACTGACTGTGTTGGATCTGTTCCTTAGTGGGACTTGAGCTCATGAGCCAGAGCTCATTGCTGCACTGCAGTGCTGAATGCTGAGTGCAGTGCCCTTCTTGCTGCCCCCAATGGCAGCCATTGCCTTCTGCCCCCCAACTACAGCCTATGCATTGCGCCTCCCAAGTACAGCCTAAGCGTTGCACCCCCTAAGTGCCACCTTCCTCTTCTGCTGCCCAAGTCCAGCCATCCTCTTCTGCCCCCCAATTACAGCCTATGCATTGAGACCCCTAAGTGCTGCCATCCTCTTCTGCCCCCAAGTACAGCCTATGCATTGCGCCCCCCAGTTACAGCCTATGCATCGTGCCCCGCAATTACAGCCTATGCATCAAGCCCCCCAAGTACAGCCAATACGTCGCGCCCCCTTATTGCTGCAATCCTCTTCTTCCCCCAAAGTACAGCCTAAGCGTTGAGACCCCTAATTGTTGCCATCCTCTTCTGCCCCACAACTACAGCCTATGCATTGAGACCCCTAAGTGCTGCCATTCTCTTCTGCCCCCCAAGTACAGCCTAAGCGTCGCACCTCTAAAAGCCGCCATTCTCTTCTGCCCCCCAAGTACAGCCTATGCATTGAGACCCCTAAGTGCAGCCATCCTCTTCTGCCCCCAAGTACAGCCTAAGCTTCGCACCTCTAAAAGCCGCCATCCTCTTCTGCCCCCCAAGTACAGCCTATGCATTGAGACCCCTAAGTGCCACCATCCTCTTCTGCCCCCCAAGTACAGCCTATGCGTTGAGACCCCTAAGTGCTGCCATCCTCTTCTTCCCCCCAAGTACAGCCTATACGTTGCGCCCCCCAATTGCCACCATCCTCTTCTGCCCCCCAAGTACAGCCTATGCGTTGAGACCCCTAAGTGCTGCCATTCTCTTCTGCCCCCCAAGTACAGCCTATGAATCGAGCCCCCCAAGTACAGCCTATGCATCGCGCCCCCTAATTGCTGCCATCCTCTTCTTCCCCCCAAGTACAGCCTAAGCGTTGAGACCCCTAAGTGCTGCCATCCTGTTCTTCCCCCCAAATACAGCCTAAGCGTTGCGCCCCCCAAGTGCCACCATCCTCTTCTGCCCCCCAAGTACAGCCTAAGCGTTGAGACCCCTAATTGCTGCCATACTGTTCTTCCCCCCAAGTACAGCCTAAGCGTCGCGCCCCCCAAGTGCCACCATCCTCTTTTGCCCCCCAATTACAGCCTATGCGTTGAGGCCCCTAAGTGCTGCCATTCTCTTCTGCCCCCCAAGTACAGCCTATGCATCGTGCCCCCCAAGTACAGCCTATGCATTGCGCCCTCCAAGTACAGCCTAAGCATCGCGCCCCGCAATTACAGCCTATGCATCACACCCCCCAAGTACAGCCTAAGCATCGCGCCCCCTAATTGCTGCCATCCTATTCTGCCCCCCAAGTACAGCCTATGCGTTGAGACCCCTAAGTGCTGCCATCCTCTTCTGCCCCCCAAGTACAGCCTATGCATTGAGACCCCTAAGTGCTGCAATTCTCTTCTGCCCCCCAAGTACAGCCTATGCATTGCGCCCCCCAAGTACAGCCTATGCATCGAGCCCCCAAGTACAGCCTAAGCATCGCGCCCCCCAAGTCCAGCCTATATGTTGCGCCCCATAAGTGCCGCCATCACATTCTGCCCCCAGGTCCATCCATCATATTCTGCCCCCCAAGTTCGTTTCTGTTCCCCCGTGGTTCCATTCAGTTCTTTATTGCTGCTGTTGCTCCTCCGTTGCTGATCTGCGTTGTGTCCACTAGGTGACGCTGTTGTCGCTCCCATTGCTGTTAATAGGGCTGCAAAGCAAAGGGAGATTCAGATTGCTGCTGTCAATGTCCTATATGGTCTCTATAAGGTTCATTGAGGCTTATGGAGTCTTATGGGATCCTATGGGGCCTATGTGGGGTATCTATGGGGTCTAATGTGGGCGTATGGGGTCTTATGATATCATTTGGGGCTTCTATGGGCTCTCTATGGGGTTTAATGGGGCCCTATAGGGTCTTAGGGGATCCTATGAGGCGTATATTAGGTCTCTATGGTGCATAATGAGATCCTATGGGGTCTAACGGGGTCTTATGGGGCATCTATGGGCTTTAATGAGGACCTCTGGGGTCTAAGGGGGTCCTATGGGGTTTATTGGGGATCCGTATGGGGGGTACATAGAGACTATGGGAATTGATGGGGTCCGTAAGGGGTGTAATGGGGAGTTATGGGGTATTAATGGGGTTTGATGTGTGTATATGTGTGTGTATATATATATATCCCTTATACCCCATATCCATCCTGTTGTTCCTATTGCAGTGCTGATGCCTTTATTAATCCTCCCTGCTTTCCATCCTCACATGCTGCACGTTGGATTCCTCCACTGAGTCCAGATTGTTGCCGCTCCGCATCCATGTGTGTCAGCTCAGCATCTGTGTGCACAATGAAACACCAGTCACCGATTGGCTGCAGGATCATCTTATTGCCTGCAGGACCCCATTGTGTGCGGTAGGATCATCCCGTGCCTGAAGGACCCCATTGTGTGCGGTAGGATCATCTATCTCCATCATCATCACCTCCATCGTAATAATAATGGCCAATTGCTAATTAATAATGCTCCGTCAAATACTAATTCCGCTTTAGCGCTAGTAAAGTTCCAGTGTTAATAATAAGACTCCATTGCTAATTAGTATCCATTGCCAATAAATTAAACTCCATTGCTAATAAGTAAGAGTCTATTTCCAATAAATAAGACTCCACTGCCAATAAGTAAGACTCCATTGCAAAGGAAGACTATATTGCTAATAAATAAGACTCCATTGCTAATTATACTCCTTTGTTACTAAGATTCCATTGCTAATTAATAATGCTGCGTAGCTAATAATAAGACTCCACTGCCCATAAATATAACTCCATATTCAATAAATAAGACTCCATATCCAGTAAATGAGACAACATTTCTAATAAATAAGACTCCATAGCTCATAAATAAGACTCCTTTGCTAATTAGAATCCATTGCCAATAAATAACACTTCACTGCTAATAAATAAGACTCCACTGCCAATGTCCGAGACTCCATAGCCAATAAATAAGACTCCATAGCCAATAAATAAGACTCCATAGCCAATAAATAAGACTCCATTGCCAATAAATAAGACTCCATTGCCAATAAATAAGACTCCATTGCCAATAAATAAGACTCCATTGCTAATAAATAAGACTCCATTGCCAATAAATGAAACTCCACTACCAATAATAAAGACTCCATTGCTAATTAGACTCTACTGTCAATAAATAAGACTCCATTGCTAATAATAATACTATATTGCCAATTAATAAGACTCCATTGCTAATAAATAACATTCCATTCCTAATAATTAAGACACCATTGCCAATAATTAAGACTCCATTGCCAATTAATCGGACCCCATTGATAATACATAAGACTCCATTTCTAATAAGTAAGAGTCCACTGCCAATAAATAAGACTCTACTGCCAGTAACTAAGACTCCATTGACAATAAATAAAAGTCTGTTGCTAATTAATAAGACACCACTGCTAATAACTAAGACTCCATTGCCAATAAGTAAGACTCCATTGACAATAAATAAGACTCCATTGCCAATAAATAAGACTCCATTGCTAATAAATAAGACTCCATTGCTAATAAATAAGACTCCATTGCCAATAAATAAGACTCCATTGCCAGTAAATAAGACTCCATTGCCAATAAATAAGACTCCATTGCCAATAAATAAGACTCCATTGCTAATTAGATTCCATTGCTAATAATGCAGACTCCATTGCCAATCAATCAGCCTCCATCCATGTTACTCACTCAGTGCCTGCTTGTGTTCCCAGCCTTATTCCTGCAGGTAACAGCATTGTTCACAGTGTGGTACCTGCAGATGTGGGCAGCGCCTTCATTGCCGTGTCGTGTCCAACAGGTGCCAGCAGAGCCCCGAGAGATGCGCGGCTCCCGATGAGAACAGCGAGGAACAGAAACCTGCATTGCCTGGAACGCCTCGGAACTCAACTTTGCTGAGCGGGAATTGCCTGCCCTGCAGGTAAGAGCAGCACACACTGACTGTGTTGGATCTGTTCCTTAGTGGGACTTGAGCTCATGAGCCAGAGCTCATTGCTGCACTGCAGTGCTGAATGCTGAGTGCAGTGCCCTTCTTGCTGCCCCCAATGGCAGCCATTGCCTTCTGCCCCCCAACTACAGCCTATGCATTGCGCCCCCCAAGTACAGCCTAAGCATTGCACCCCCTAAGTGCCACCTTCCTCTTCTGCTGCCAAGTCCAGCCATCCTATTCTACCCCCAAGTACAGCCTATGCATCGCGCCCCGCAATTACAGCCTATGCATCGCACCCCCCAAGTACAGCCTATGCATCGCGCCCCCTAATTGCTGCCATCCTATTCTGCCCCCCAAGTACAGCCTATGCGTTGAGACACCTAATTGCTGCCATCCTGTTCTTCCCCCCAAGTACAGCCTAAGCGTTGAGACCCCTAATTGCTGCCATCCTCTTCTTCCCCCAAAGTACAGCCTATGCGTTGAGACCCCTAAGTGGAGCCATCCTCTTCTGCCCCCCAAGTACAGCCTAAGCGTCGCACCTCTAAAAGCCGCCATCCTCTTCTTCCCCCCAAGTACAGCCTACGCTTCGCACCTCTAAAAGTCGCCATCCTCTTTTGCCCCCCATGTACAGCCTATGCGTTGAGACCCCTAAGTGCCACCTTCCTCTTCTGCTGCCCAAGTCCAGCCATCCTCTTCTGCCCCCAAGTCCAGCCATCGTATTCTGCCCCCCAAGTTCGTTTCTTTTCCCCCGTGGTTCCATTCAGTTCTTTATTGCTGCTGTTGCTCCTCCATTGCAGTTCTGCGTTGTGTCCCCCAGGTTGTTGCTCCCATTGCTGTTAATAGGGCTGCAAAGCAAAGGGAGATTCAGATTGCTGCTGTCAATGTCCTATATGGTCTCTATAAGGTTCATTGAGGCTTATGGAGTCTTATGGGATCCTATGGGGCCTATGTGGGGTATCTATGGGGTCTAATGTGGGCGTATGGGGTCTTATGATATCATTTGGGGCTTCTATGGGCTCTCTATGGGGTTTAATGGGGCCCTATAGGGTCTTAGGGGATCCTATGGGGCCTATATTAGGTCTCTATGGTGCTTAATGAGGACCTATGGGGTCTAATGGGGTCATATGGGGCATCTATGGGCTTTAATGAGGACCTCTGGGGTCTAAGGGGGTCCTATGGGGTTTATTGGGGATCCGTATGGGGGGTACATAGAGACTATGGGAATTGATGGGGTCCGTAAGGGTTGTAATGGGGAGTTATAGGGTATTAATGGGGTTTGATGTGTGTATATCTGTGTGTATATATATATATCCCTTATACCCCATATCCATCCTGTTGTTCCTATTGCAGTGCTGATGCCTTTATTAATCCTCCCTGCTTTCCATCCTCACATGCTGCACTTTGGATTCCTCCACTGAGTCCAGATTGTTGCCGCTCCGCATCCATGTGTGTCAGCTCAGCATCTGTGTGCACAATGAAACACCAGTCACCGATTGGCTGCAGGATCATCTTATTGCCTGCAGGACCCCATTGTGTGCGGTAGGATCATCCCGTGCCTGAAGGACCCCATTGTGTGCGGTAGGATCATCTATCTCCATCATCATCACCTCCATCATAATAATAATGGCCAATTGCTAATTAATAATGCTCCGTCAAATACTAATTCCGCTTTAGAGCTAGTAAAGCTCCAGTGTTAATAATAAGACTCCATTGCCAATAAATAAGACTCTACTGCCAGTAACTAAGACTCCATTGACAATAAATAAAAGTCTGTTGCTAATTAATAACACACCATGGCTAATAACTAAGACTCCATTGCCAATAAGTAAGACTCCATTGACAATAAATAAGACTCCATTGCCAATAAATAAGACTCCATTGCTAATTAGATTCCATTGCTAATAATGCAGACTCCATTGCCAATCAATCAGCCTCCATCCATGTTACTCACTCAGTGCCTGCTTGTGTTCCCAGCCCTATTCCTGCAGGTAACAGCATTGTTCACAGTGTGGTACCTGCAGATGTGGGCAGCGCCTTCATTGCCGTGTCGTGTCCAACAGGTGCCAGCAGAGCCCCGAGAGATGCGCGGCTCCCGATGAGAACAGCGAGGAACAGAAACCTGCATTGCCTGGAACGCCTCGGAACTCAACTTTGCTGAGCGGGAATTGCCTGCCCTGCAGGTAAGAGCAGCACACACTGACTGTGTTGGATCTGTTCCTTAGTGGGACTTGAGCTCATGAGCCAGAGCTCATTGCTGCACTGCAGTGCTGAATGCTGAGTGCAGTGCCCTTCTTGCTGCCCCCAATGGCAGCCATTGCCTTCTGCCCCCCAACTACAGCCTATGCATTGCGCCCCCCAAGTACAGCCTAAGCGTTGAGACCCCTAAGTGCCACCTTCCTCTTCTGCTGCCAAAGTCCAGCCATCCTCTTCTGCCCCCAAGTCCAGCCATCGTATTCTGCCCCCCAAGTTCGTTTCTTTTCCCCCGTGGCTCCATTCAGTTCTTTATTGCTGCTGTTGCTCCTCTGTTGCAGATCTGGGTTGTGTCCACCAGGCAGCGCTGTTGTCGCTCCCATTGCTGTTAATAGGGCTGCAAAGCAAAGGGTGATTCAGATTGCTGCTGTCAATGTCCTATATGGTCTCTATAAGGTTCATTGAGGCTTATGGAGTCTTATGGGATCCTATGGGGTCTATGTGGGGTATCTATGGGGTCTAATGTGGGCGTATGGGGTCTTATGATATCATTTGGGGCTTCTATGGGCTCTCTATGGGGTTTAATGGGGCCCTATGGGGTCTTAGGGGATCCTGTGGGGTTTATGAACGTTCTTTACGCATTCATTGCCATTCACTGTCCAATCATTTTCTGCGTGTCACTCTGTCACAGTTCCCTGCTGCTCCTTGTCCAATCGTTCTTTGTGTTTCAGTCTGTACCCATTCCCTGCCTCTCACTGTCCAACCATTTTCCGTGTCTCATTCTCTCCCCATTAAGTGCCACTCATTGTCCAGTCGTTCTGTCTCATTCTCTCCCCATTCATTCCACTCAGTGTCCAACCATTCTGTCTGTCCATCCCTGGGCACTCCTCACTGCCCAGCATTTTCTATCAGCGCTGTGTGTATATATCTGTGTGTGTATATCTGTGTGTATATATCTGTGTGTGTGTATATCTGTGTGTGTGTATATCTGTGTGTGTGTATATCTGTGTGTGTGTATATCTGTGTGTGTGTATAATAATACACCCCTCACACTGCATACTCATCCTGTTGTTCTTATTGCAATACTGAAGCCTTTATTAATCCGCCCTGCACGTTGGATTCCTCCACTGAGTCCAGATTGTTGCCGCTCCGCATCCATGTGTGTCAGCTCAGCGTCTGTGTGCACAATGAAACACCAGTCACCGATTGGCTGCAGGATCATCTTATTGCCTGCAGGACCCCATTGTGTGCGGTAGGATCATCCCGTGCCTGAAGGACCCCATTGTGTGCGGTAGGATCATCCCGTGCCTTGAGGACCCCATTGTGTGCGGTAGGATCATCTATCTCCATCATCATCACCTCCATCATAATAATAATGGCCAATTGCTAATTAATAATGCTCCGTCAAATACTAATTCCGCTTTAGAGCTAGTAAAGCTCCAGTGTTAATAATAAGACTCCATTGCCAATAAATAAGAGTCCATTCCCAATAAATAAGACTCCATTGCTAATTAGTATCCATTGCCAATAAATTAAACTCTATTGCTAATAAGTAAGAGTCTATTTCCAATAAATAAGAATCCACTGCTAATTAGACTCCTTAGCTAATTACTATGACTCCATTGCCAATAAATAAGACTCCACTGCCAATAAATAAGACTCCATTGCAAAGGAAGACTATATTGCTAATAAATAAGACTCCATTGCTAATAAATAAGACTCCATTGACAATAAATAAGATTCACTTCCTAATAAATAAGTCTCCAATGGTAATAATGAGATTCCATTGTGAATAAGTAAGGCTCCAGTGCCAATTAATGAGTCTCCATTGCCAATAAATAGAACTCCATGGCCAATAAGTAAGAATCCATTCCTAATTAATAAGACTCTATTGCCAACAATTAAGACTCCATTGCCAATAATAATACTATATTGCCAGTGAAAAAGACTCCATTGTGAATAATTAAGACACCATTCCCAATAATTAAGACCCTATGACCAATAAATAAGACTCCATTGCTAATTAAAAAAATACCATTGCTAATATCGAAGACTCCATTGCCAATAAATAACAATCCATTGCTAAAAAGACTCCATTCCTAATAATTAAGACACCATTGCCAATAATTAAGACACCATTGCCAATAAATAAGACTCCATTGCCAATAAATAAGACTCCATTGCCAATAAATAAGACTCCATGGCTAATAAATAAGACTCGATTGCCAATAAATAAGACTCCATTGCCAATAAATAAGACTCCATGGCTAATAAATAAGACTCCATGGCTAATAAATAAGACTCCATGGCTAATAAATAAGACTCCATTGCTAATCAGACTCCATTGCCAATCAATCAGCCTCCATCCATGTTACTCACTCAGTGCCTGCTTGTGTTCCCAGCCTTATTCCTGCAGGTAACAGCATTGTTCACAGTGTGGTACCTGCAGATGTGGGCATCGCCTTCATTGCCGTGTCGTGTCCAACAGGTGCCAGCAGAGCCCCGAGAGATGCGCGGCTCCCGATGAGAACAGCGAGGAACAGAAACCTGCATTGCCTGGAACGCCTCGGAACTCTACTTTGCTGAGCGGGAATTGCCTGCCCTGCAGGTAAGAGCAGCACACACTGACTGTGTTGGATCTGTTCCTTAGTGGGACTTGAGCTCATGAGCCAGAGCTCATTGCTGCACTGCAGTGCTGAATGCTGAGTGCAGTGCCCTTCTTGCTGCCCCCAATGGCAGCCATTGCCTTCTGCCCCCCAACTACAGCCTATGCATTGCGCCCCCCAAGTACAGCCTAAGCATTGCACCCCCTAAGTGCCACCTTCCTCTTCTGCTGCCAAGTCCAGCCATCCTCTTCTTCCCCCCAAGTGCAGCCTAAGTGTCGCACCTCTAAAAGCCGCCATCCTCTTCTGCCCCCCAAGTACAGCCTAAGCATTGCGCCCCCCAAGTGCCACCATCCTCTTCTTCCCCCCAAGTACAGCCTAAGCGCTGAGACCCCTAAGTGCAGCCATCCTCTTCTGCCCCACAACTACAGCCTATGCATTGAGACCCCTAAGTGCTGCCATTCTCTTCTGCCCCCCAAGTACAGCCTAAGCGTCGCACCTCTAAAAGCCGCCATCCTCTTCTGCCCCCCAAGTACAGCCTATGCATTGAGACCCCTAAGTGCAGCCATCCTCTTCTGCCCCCCAAGTACAGCCTAAGCTTCGCACCTCTAAAAGCCGCCATCCTCTTCTGCCCCCCAAGTACAGCCTATGCATTGAGACCCCTAAGTGCTGCCATCCTCTTCTTCCCCCCAAGTACAGCCTATACGTTGCGCCCCCCAATTGCCACCATCCTCTTCTGCCCCCCAAGTACAGCCTATTCGTTGAGACCCCTAAGTGCTGCCATTCTCTTCTGCCCCCCAAGTACAGCCTAAGCATCGCGCCCCGTAATTGCTGCCATCCTCTTCTGCCCCCCAATTACAGCCTATGAATCGAGCCCCCCAAGTACAGCCTATGCATTGAGACCCCTAATTGCTGCCATCCACTTCTTCCCCCCAAATACAGCCTAAGCGTTGCGCCCCCCAAGTGCCACCATCCTCTTCTGCCCCCCAAGTACAGCCTAAGCGTTGAGACCCCTAAGTGCAGCCATCCTCTTCTGCCCCCCAAGTACAGCCTAAGCTTCGCACCTCTAAAAGCCGCCATCCTCTTCTGCCCCCCAAGTACAGCCTATACGTTGTGCCCCCCAAGTGCCACCATCCTCTTCTGCCCCCCAAGTACAGCCTATGCGTTGAGACCCCTATGTGCCGCCATTCTCTTCTGCCCCCCAAGTACAGCCTATGCATCAAGCCCCCCAAGTACAGCCTATGTATCGAGCCCCCCAAGTACAGCCTATACATTGAGACCCCTAAGTGCTGCCATTCTCTTCTTACCCCCAATTACAGCCTATGCATTGCGCCCCCCAAGTACAGCCTATGCATCGAGCCCCCCAAGTACAGCCTATGCATCGCGCCCCCTAATTGCTGCCATCCTCTTCTTCCCCCCATGTACAGCCTAAGCGTTGAGACCCCTAAGTGCTGCCATCCTCTTCTGCCCCCCAAGTACAGCCTATGCGTCGCACCTCTAAAAGCCGCCATCCTCTTCTGCCCCCCAAGTACAGCCTAAGCGTCGCACCTCTAAAAGCCGCCATCCTCTTCTGCCCCCCAAGTACAGCCTAAGTGCTGAGACCCCTAAGTGCAGTCATCCTCTTCTGCCCCCCAAGTACAGCCTAAGGTTCGCACCTCTAAAAGCCGCCATCCTCTTCTGCCCCCCAAGTACAGCCTATACGTTGAGACCCCTAAGTGCTGCCATTCTCTTCTGCCCCCCAAGTACAGCCTATGCATAGCACCCCCGAAGTACAGCCTATGCATCGCGCCCCCCAATTACAGCCTATGCATCGTGCCCCGCAATTACAGCCTATGCATCAAGCCCCCCAAGTACATCCTATACGTCGCGCCCCCTAATTGCTGCCACCCTTTTCTTCCCCCCAAGTACAGCCTAAGCGTTGAGACCCCTAATTGTTGCCATCCTCTTCTTCCCCCCAAGTACAGCCTATGCGTTGAGACCCCTAAGTGCTGCCATCCTCTTCTGCCCCCCAAGTACAGCCTATGCGTTGAGACCCCTAAGTGCTGCCATTCTCTTCTGCCCCCCAAGTACAGCCTATGCGTTGAGACCCCTAAGTGCAGCCATCCTCTTCTGCCCCCCAAGTACAGCCTATGCGTTGAGACCCCTAAGTGCTGCCATTCTCTTCTGCCCCGCAAGTACAGCCTAAGCATCGCGCCCCGTAATTGCTGCCATCCTCTTCTGCCCCCCAAGTACAGCCTATGCATCGAGCCCCCCAAGTACAGCCTATGCATCGCGCCCCCTAATTGCTGCCATCCTCTTCTTCCCCCCAAGTACAGCCTATACGTTGCGCCCCCCAAGTGCCACCATTCTCTTTTGCCCCGCAAGTACAGCCTATGCGTTGAGACCCCTAAGTGCTGCCATTCTCTTCTGCCCCCCAAGTACAGCCTAAGCATCACGCCCCGTAATTGCTGCCATCCTCTTCTGCCCCCCAAGAACAGCCTATGCATCGCGCCCCGCAATTACAGCCTATGCATCGAGCCCCCCAAGTACAGCCTATATGTCGCGCCCCCTAATTGCTGCCATCCTCTTCTTCCCCCAAAGTACAGCCTAAGCGCTGAGACCCCTAATTGCTGCCATCCACTTCTTCCCCCCAAATACATCCTAAGCGTTGCGCCCCCCAAGTGCCACCATCCTCTTCTGCCCCCCAAGTACAGCCTAAGCATCGCGCCCCGTAATTGCTGCCATCCTCTTCTGCCCCCCTAGTACAGCCTATGCATCGAGCCCCCCAAGTACAGCCTATGTATCGCACCCCCCAAGTACAGCCTATGCATTCAGACCCCTAAGTGCTGCCATTCTCTTCTGCCCCCCAATTACAGCCTATGCATTGCGCCCCCCAAGTACAGCCTATGTATCGAGCCCCCCAAGTATAGCCTATGCATCGCGCCCCCTAATTGCTGCCATCCTCTTCTTCCCCCCAAGTACAGCCTATGCGTTGAGACCCCTAAGTGCTGCCATTCTCTTCTGCCCCCCAAGTACAGCCTATGCATTGAGACCCCCAATTACAGCCTATGCATCGCGCCCCCCAATTACAGCCTATGCATCGAGCCCCCCAATTACAGCCTATACGTCGCGCCCCCTAATTGCTGCCAACCTCTTCTTCCCCCAAGTACAGCCTAAGCGTTGAGACCCCTAATTGCTGCCGTCCTGTTCTTCCCCCCAAGTACAGCCTAAGCGTCGCGCCCCCCAAGTGCCACCATCCTCTTTTGCCCCCCAATTACAGCCTATGCATCGTGCCCCCCAAGTACAGCCTAAGCATCGCGCCCCGCAATTACAGCCTATGCATCACACCCCCCAAGTACAGCCTAAGCATCGCGCCCCCTAATTTCTGCCATCCTATTCTGCCCCCCAAGTACAGCCTAAGCGTTGAGACCCCTAAGTGCTGCCATCCTCTTCTTCCCTCCAAGTACAGCCTATGCATTGAGACCCCTAAGTGCTGCCATTCTCTTCTGCCCCCCAAGTACAGCCTAAGCATCGAGCCCCCAAGTACAGCCTAAGCATCGCGCCCCCCAAGTCCAGCCTATATGTTGCGCCCCATAAGTGCCACCATCACATTCTGCCCCCAGGTCCATCCATCATATTCTGCCCCCCAAGTTCGTTTCTGTTCCCCCGTGGTTCCATTCAGTTCTTTATTGCTGCTGTTGCTCCTCCATTGCAGTTCTGCGTTGTGTCCCCCAGGTTGTTGCTCCCATTGCTGTTAATAGGGCTGCAAAGCAAAGGGAGATTCAGATTGCTGCTGTCAATGTCCTATATGATACCTAGAAGGTTTAATGGGGCTTACGGAGTCTTATGGAATCCTATGGGGCCTATGTGGGGTATCTATGGGGTCTAATGTGGGCGTATGGGGTCTTATGATATCATTTGGGGCTTCTATGGGCTCTCTATGGGGTTTAATGGGGCCCTATAGGGTCTTAGGGGATCCTATGGGGCGTATATTAGGTCTCTATGGTGCTTAATGAGGGCCAATGGGGTCTAACGGGGTCATATGGGGCATCTATGGGCTTTAATGAGGACCTTTGGGGTCTAAGGGGGTCCTATGGGGTTTATTGGGGATCCGTATGGGGGGTACATAGAGACTATGGGAATTGATGGGGTCCGTAAGGGGTGTAATGGGGAGTTATGGGGTATTAATAAGGTTTGATGTGTGTATATGTGTGTGTATATATATATATCCCTTATACCCCATATCCATCCTGTTGTTCCTATTGCAGTGCTGATGCCTTTATTAATCCTCCCTGCTTTCCATCCTCACATGCTGCACGTTGGATTCCTCCACTGAGTCCAGATTGTTGCCGCTCCGCATCCATGTGTGTCAGCTCAGCATCTGTGTGCACAATGAAACACCAGTCACCGATTGGCTGCAGGATCATCTTATTGCCTGCAGGACCCCATTGTGTGCGGTAGGATCATCCCGTGCCTGAAGGACCCCATTGTGTGCGGTAGGATCATCTATCTCCATCATCATCACCTCCATCGTAATAATAATGGCCAATTGCTAATTAATAATGCTCCGTCAAATACTAATTCCGCTTTAGAGCTAGTAAAGTTCCAGTGCTAATAATAAGACTCCATTGCCAATAAATAAGACTCCATTCCCAATAAATAAGACTCCATTGCTAATTAGTATCCATTGCCAATAAATTAAACTCCATTGCTAATAAGTAAGAGTCTATTTCCAATAACTAAGACTCCACTGCCAATAAATAAGACTCCATTGCAAATGAAGACTATATTGCTAATAAATAAGACTCTAATTCTAATAAATAAGACTCCACTGCTAATTAATAAGACTCCATTGCCAACAATTTAGACTCGTTTGACAACAATTAAGACTCCATTCCATATTAGACTCTGCTGCCAATAAATAAGACTGCATTGCTTATAATTAAGACTCCGTTGCTGATAAATAAGAGTTCATTGCTAATATGTAAGTCTGCATTGCAAATAAATAAGATTCCATTCCTAATAAATAAGACTCTATTGTTAATAATTAAGACTCATTTGCTAATAAATTAAGACCCTATTGCTAATAAATGAGACTCCACTGCTAATAAATGAGACTCCACTGCTAATAAATAAGACTCCATTGCCAATAAATAGACTCCATTGCCAATAAATAATGCTCCATTGCCAATAATAATACTATTTTGCCAATGAAAAAGACTACATTGTGAATAATTAAGACACCATTCCCAATAATTAAGACCCTATTACCAATTAATAAGACTCCATTGCCAATAAATAAGACTCCTTTGGAAATAAATAAGACTCCATTGCTATGTGCGTATATATTTGTGCGTATATATCTGTGTGCATGTATATATCTGTGTGTGTATATCTGTGTGTGTATATCTGTGTGTGTATATCTGTGTGTGTATATATCTGTGTGCGTATATATCTGTGTGCGTATATATCTGTGTGCGTATATATCTGTTTGTGTGTATATCTGTGTGTGTGTATATCTGTGTGTGTGTATATCTGTGTGTGTGTATATCTGTGTGTGTGTATATCTGTGTGTGTATATATGTGTGTGTGTATATCTGTGTGTGTGTATATCTGTGTGTGTATATCTGTGTGTGTATATATGTGTGTGTGTATATCTATGTGCGTGTGTATATCTGTGTGCGTGTGTATATCTGTGTGTGTATATCTGTGTGTGTGTATATATGTGTGTGTGTATATATGTGTGTGTGTATATATGTGTGTGTGTATATGTGTGTGTGTATATGTGTGTGTGTATATGTGTGTGTGTATATGTGTGTGTGTATATGTGTGTGTGTATATGTGTGTGTGTATATGTGTGTGTGTATATGTGTGTGTGTATATGTGTGTGTGTATATGTGTGTGTATATCTGTGTGTCTATATCTGTGTGTCTATCTCTATGTGTGTATATCTCTGTGTGTGTATATCTGTGTGTGCGTTTATATCTGTGTGCGTTTATATCTGTGTGCGTTTATGTCTGTTTGTATATGTCTGTGTGTGTATATATCTGTGTGTGTATATCTGTGTTTGTATATCTGTGCCTGTATATATCTGTGCCTGTATATATCTGTGTGTATATATCAGTTTGTGTATATCACTGTGCGTGTATATCTCTGTGCGTGTATATCTCTGTGCGTGTATATCTCTGTGCGCGTATATATCTGTGCGCGTATATATCTGTGCGCGTATATCTCTGTGCGCGTATATCTCTGTGCGTGTATCTCTGTGCGTGTATCTCTGTGTGTGTATCTCTGTGTGTGTATATCTGTGTGTGTATATCTGTGTGTGTATATCTGTGTGTGTATATCTGTGTGTGTATATCTCTATGTGTGTATATCTGTGTGTGTGTATATATCTGTGTGTGTTTATATCTGTGTGTGTATATATTCGTTTGTATATATCTGTGTGTGTGTATATGTGTGTGTATATGTGTGTGTATATGTGTGTGTATATCTGCGTGTGTATATCTGCGTGTGTATATATCTGTTTCTATATATCTGTGTGTGTATATCTGTGTGTGTGTATATCTGTGTGTGTGTATATCTGTTTGTATATATCTTTTTGTATATATCTGTGTGCGTATATATCTGTGTGCGTATATATCTGTTTGTATATATTATTGTGTGTATATGTCTGTGTTTGTATATGTCTGTGTTTGTATATGTCTGTGTGTGTATATCTCTGTGAGTGTATATCTGTTTGTGTATATATCTGTTTGTGTGTATATCTGTTTGTGTGTGTATATATCTCTGTGTGTTTATATCTGTGTGTGTATATCTTTGTGTGTGTATATCTCTGTGTGTGTATATCTGTGTGTGTATCTGTGTGTGTATATATCTGCATGTGTATATCTGTGTGTATATATCTGTTTCTATATATCTGTTTCTATATATCTGTGTGTGTATATCTGTGTGTGTATATCTGTGTGTGTATATCTGTGTGTGTATATCTGTGTGTGTATATCTGTGTGCGTGTATATCTGTGTGCGTATATATCTGTGTGCGTATATATCTGTGTGCGTGTATATCTGTGTGCGTATATATCTGTTTGTATATATTATTGTGTGTATATGTCTGTGTTTGTATGTCTGTGTGTGTATATATCTGTGTGTGTATATCTGTGTTTGTATATCTGTGTGTGTGTGTATATCTCTCTGTGTATATCTGTGTGCGTGTATATCTGTGCTTGTATATATCTGTGCTTGTATATATCTGTGTGTGTATATATCTGTGTGTGTATATCTGTGTGTGTATATATCTGTGTGTATATCTGTGTGTGTGTATAATAATACACCCCTCACACCGCAAACTCACCCTGTTGTTCCTATTGCAGTGCTGATGCCTTTATTAATCCTCCCTGCTTTCCATCCTCACATGCTGCACGTTGGATTCCTCCACTGAGTCCAGATTGTTGCCGCTCCGCATCCATGTGTGTCAGCTCAGCATCTGTGTGCACAATGAAACACCAGTCACCGATTGGCTGCAGGATCATCTTATTGCCTGCAGGACCCCATTGTGTGCGGTAGGATCATCCCGTGCCTGAAGGACCCCATTGTGTGCGGTAGGATCATCTATCTCCATCATCATCACCTCCATCGTAATAATAATGGCCAATTGCTAATTAATAATGCTCCGTCAAATACTAATTCCGCTTTAGAGCTAGTAAAGTTCCAATGTTAATAATAAGACTCCATTGCCAATAAATAAGACTCTACTGCCAGTAACTAAGACTCCATTGACAATAAATAAAAGTCTGTTGCTAATTAATAAGACACCATTGCTAATAACTAAGACTCCATTGCCAATAAGTAAGACTCCATTGACAATAAATAAGACTCCATAGCCAATAAATAAGACTCCATAGCCAATAAATAAGACTCCATTGCTAATCAGACTCCATTGCTAATTAGATTCCATTGCTAATAATGCAGACTCCATTGCCAATCAATCAGCCTCCATCCATGTTACTCACTCAGTGCCTGCTTGTGTTCCCAGCCCTATTGCTGCAGGTAACAGCATTGTTCACAGTGTGGTACCTGCAGATGTGGGCAGCGCCTTCATTGCCGTGTCGTGTCCAACAGGTGCCAGCAGAGCCCCGAGAGATGCGCGGCTCCCGATGAGAACAGCGAGGAACAGAAACCTGCATTGCCTGGAACGCCTCGGAACTCAACTTTGCTGAGCGGGAATTGCCTGCCCTGCAGGTAAGAGCAGCACACACTGACTGTGTTGGATCTGTTCCTTAGTGGGACTTGAGCTCATGAGCCAGAGCTCATTGCTGCACTGCAGTGCTGAATGCTGAGTGCAGTGCCCTTCTTGCTGCCCCCAATGGCAGCCATTGCCTTCTGCCCCACAACTACAGCCTATGCATTGCGCCCCCCAAGTACAGCCTAAGGATTGCACCCCCTAAGTGCCACCTTCCTCTTCTGCTGCCCAAGTCCAGCCATCCTCTTCTGCCCCCCAAGTACAGCCTATGCATCGCGCACCCTAATTGCTGCCATCCTCTTCTTCCCCCCAAGTACAGCCTAAGCGTTGAGACCCCTAAGTGCTGCCATCCTCTTCTGCCCCCCAAGTACAGCCTATGCGTCGCACCTCCAAATGCTGCCATCTTTTTCTGCCCCCCAAGTATAGCCTAAGCGTCGCACCTCTAAAAGCCGCCATCCTCTTCTGCCCCCAAGTACAGCCTATGCGTTGAGACCCCTAAGTGCTGCCATTCTCTTCTGCCCCCCAAGTACAGCCTATGCATTGCGCCCCCCAAGTACAGCCTATGCATTGTGCCCCCCAAGTACAGCCTAAGCATCGCACCCCGCAATTACAGCCTATGCATCACACCCCCCAAGTACAGCCTAAGCATCGCGCCCCCTAATTGCTGCCATCCTATTCTGCCCCCCAAGTACAGCCTATGCGTTGATACCCCTAAGTGCTGCCATCCTCTTCTGCCCCCCAAGTACAGCCTATGCATTGAGACCCCTAAGTGCTGCAATTCTCTTCTGCCCCCCAAGTACAGCCTATGCATTGCGCCCCCCAAGTACAGCCTATGCATCAAGCCCCCAAGTACAGCCTAAGCATCGCGCCCCCCAAGTCCAGCCTATATGTTGCGCCCCATAAGTGCCGCCATCACATTCTTCCCCGAGGTCCATCCATCATATTCTGCCCCCCAAGTTCGTTTCTGTTCCCCCGTGGTTCCATTCAGTTCTTTATTGCTGCTGTTGCTCCTCCATTGCAGTTCTGCGTTGTGTCCCCCAGGTTGTTGCTCCCATTGCTGTTAATAGGGCTGCAAAGCAAAGGGAGATTCAGATTGCTGCTGTCAATGTCCTATATGATACCTATAAGGTTTAATGGGGCTTACGGAGTCTTATGGAATCCTATGGGGCCTATGTGGGGTATCTATGGGGTCTAATGTGGGCGTATGGGGTCTTATGATATCATTTGGGGCTTCTATGGGCTCTCTATGGGGTTTAATGGGGCCCTATAGGGTCTTAGGGGATCCTATGGGGCGTATATTAGGTCTCTATGGTGCTTAATGAGAACCTATGGGGTCTAACGGGGTCATATGGGGCATCTATGGGCTTTAATGAGGACCTCTGGGGTCTAAGGGGGTCCTATGGGGTTTATTGGGGATCCGTATGGGGGGTACATAGAGACTATGGGAATTGATGGGGTCCGTAAGGGGTGTAATGGGGAGTTATGAGGTATTAATGGGGTTTGATGTGTGTATATGTGTGTGTATATATATATATCCCTTATACCCCATATCCATCCTGTTGTTCCTATTGCAGTGCTGATGCCTTTATTAATCCTCCCTGCTTTCCATCCTCACATGCTGCACGTTCAATTCCTCCACTGAGTCCAGATTGTTGCCGCTCCGCATCCATGTGTGTCAGCTCAGCATCTGTGTGCACAATGAAACACCAGTCACCGATTGGCTGCAGGATCATCTTATTGCCTGCAGGACCCCATTGTGTGCGGTAGGATCATCCCGTGCCTGCAGGACCCCATTGTGTGCGGTAGGATCATCTATCTCCATCATCATCACCTCCATCGTAATAATAATGGCCAATTGCTAATTAATAATGCTCCGTCAAATACTAATTCCGCTTTAGAGCTAGTAAAGTTCCAGTGCTAATAATAAGACTCCATTGCCAATAAATAAGAGTCCATTCCCAATAAATAAGACTCCATTGCTAATTAGTATCCATTGCCAATAAATTAAACTCCATTGCTAATAAGTAAGAGTCTATTTCCAATAAATAAGACTCCATTGCCAATAAATAGACTCCATTGCCAATAAATAATGCTCCATTGCCAATAATAATACTATATTGCCAATGAAAAAGACTACATTGTGAATAATTAAGACACCATTCCCAATAATTAAGACCCTATTGACAATTAATAAGACTCCATTGCCAATAAATAAGACTCCTTTGGAAATAAATAAGACTCCATTGCTATGTGCGTATATATTTGTGCGTATATATCTGTGTGCATGTATATATCTGTGTGTGTATATCTGTGTGTGTGTGTATATCTGTGTGTGTATATATCTGTGTGTGTATATCTGTGTGTGTATATCTGTGTGTGTGTGTATATCTGTGTGTATATATCTGTGTGTGTATATATCTGTGTGTATATATCTGTGTGTGTATATCTGTGTGTGTATATCTGTGTGCGTATATATCTGTGTGCGTATATATCTGTGTGCGTATATATCTGTGTGCGTATATATCTGTGCGCGTGAATATCTGTGCGCGTGTATATCTGTGTGCGTGTATATCTGTGTGTGTATATCTGTGTGTGTATATATTTGTGTGTATATATCTGTGTGTGTGTATCTGTGTGTGTATATATTTGTGTGTATATATCTGTGTGTGTATATCTGTGTGTGTGTCTATAAATGTGTGTGTGTGTCTATAAGTGTATGTGTGTGTCTATAAATGTGTGTGTGTGTCTATAAGTTTGTGTGTGCGTCTATAAGTGTGTGTGTGTCTATAAGAGTGTGTGTGTGTCTATAAGTGTGTGTGTCTGTGTGTGTGTCTACAAGTGTGTGTGTGTGTATAAGTGTTTGTGTGTTTCTATAAGTGTGTGTGTGTGTCTATAAGTGTGTGTGTGTCTATAAGTGTGGGGGGGTGTCTATAAGTGTGGGTGTGTCTATAAATGTGGGGGTGTGTCTATAAATGTGGCGGCGTCTATAAACGTGGGGGTGTGTATATCTGTTTGCGTGTATATCTGTGTGCGTTTATATCTGTGTGTGTATATCTGTGTGTGTATCTGTGTGTGTGTATAATAATACACCCCTCACACCGCAAACTCACCCTGTTGTTCCTTTTGCAGTGCTGATGCCTTTATTAATCCGCCCTGCTTTCCATCCTCACATGCTGCACGTTGGATTCCTCCACTGAGTCCAGATTGTTGCCGCTCCGCATCCATGTGTGTCAGCTCAGCATCTGTGTGCACAATGAAACACCAGTCACCGATTGGCTGCAGGATCATCTTATTGCCTGCAGGACCCCATTGTGTGCGGTAGGATCATCCCGTGCCTGAAGGACCCCATTGTGTGCGGTAGGATCATCTATCTCCATCATCATCACCTCCATCGTAATAATAATGGCCAATTGCTAATTAATAATGCTCCGTCAAATACTAATTCCGCTTTAGAGCTAGTAAAGCTCCAGTGTTAATAATAAGACTCCACTGCCAATAAATAAGACTCTAATGCCAGTAACTAAGACTCCATTGACAATAAATAAAAGTCTGTTGCTAATTAATAAGACACCATTGCTAATAAATGAAACACCATTGCTAATAACTAAGACTCCATTGCCAATAAGTAAGACTCCATTGACAATAAATAAGACTCCATTGCTAATTAGACTCCACTGCCAATTAATAAGACTCAATTGCTAATTTGCCTGCATTGGTAATAAATAAGACTCCATTGCCAATAAATAAGAATCTATTGCCATTAAATAAGACTCCTTTGCCAATCAATAAGACTCCATTGCCAATAAATAAGACTCCATTGCCAATAAATGAAACTCCACTGCCAATAATAAAGACTCCATTGCTAATTAGACTCTACTGTCAATAAATAAGACTCCCTTGCTAATAATAATACTATATTGCCAATTAATAAGACTCCATTGATAATAAATAACATTCCATTCCTAATAATTAAGACACCATTGCCAATAATTAAGACTCCATTGCCAATTAATCGGACCCCACTGATAATACATAAGACACCATTTCTAATAAATAAGACTCCATTGCCAATAAATAAGACTCCATTGCCAATAAATAAGACTCCATTGCCAATAAATAAGACTCCATTGCTAATTAGATTCCATTGCTAATAATGCAGACTCCATTGCCAATCAATCAGCCTCCATCCATGTTACTCACTCAGTGCCTGCTTGTGTTCCCAGCCCTATTGCTGCAGGTAACAGCATTGTTCACAGTGTGGTACCTGCAGATGTGGGCAGCGCCTTCATTGCCGTGTCGTGTCCAACAGGTGCCAGCAGAGCCCCGAGAGATGCGCGGCTCCCGATGAGAACAGCGAGGAACAGAAACCTGCATTGCCTGGAACGCCTCGGAACTCAACTTTGCTGAGCGGGAATTGCCTGCCCTGCAGGTAAGAGCAGCACACACTGACTGTGTTGGATCTGTTCCTTAGTGGGACTTGAGCTCATGAGCCAGAGCTCATTGCTGCACTGCAGTGCTGAATGCTGAGTGCAGTGCCCTTCTTGCTGCCCCCAATGGCAGCCATTGCCTTCTGCCCCCCAACTACAGCCTATGCATTGCGCCCCCCAAGTACAGCCTAAGGATTGCACCCCCTAAGTGCCACCTTCCTCCTCTGCTGCCCAAGTCCAGCCATCCTCTTCTGCCCCCCAAGTACAGCCTATGCGTTGAGACCCCTAAGTGCCGCCATTCTCTTCTGCCCCCCAAGTACAGCCTATGCATCAAGCCCCCCAAGTACAGCCTATGTATCGTGCCCCCCAAGTACAGCCTATGCATTGCGCCCCCCAAGTACAGCCTAAGCATCGCACCCCGCAATTACAGCCTATGCATCACACCCCCCAAGTACAGCCTAAGCATCGCGCCCCCTAATTGCTGCCATCCTATTCTTCCCTCCAAGTACAGCCTAAGCGTTGAGACCCCTAAGTGCTGCCATCCTCTTCTGCCCCCCAAGTACAGCCTAAGCATCGCGCCTTCCAAGTCCAGCCTATATGTTGCGCCGCATAAGTGCCGCCATCACATTCTGCCCCCAGGTCCATCCATCATATTCTGCCCCCCAAGTTCGTTTCTGTTCCCCCGTGGTTCCATTCAGTTCTTTATTGCTGCTGTTGCTCCTCTATTGCAGTTCTGCGTTGTGTCCCCCAGGTTGTTGCTCCCATTGCTGTTAATAGGGCTGCAAAGCAAAGGGAGATTCAGATTGCTGCTGTCAATGTCCTATATGATACCTATAAGGTTTAATGGGGCTTACGGAGTCTTATGGGATCCTATGGGGACTATGTGGGGTATCTATGGGGTCTAATGTGGGCGTATGGGGTCTTATGATATCATTTGGGGCTTCTATGGGCTCTCTATGGGGTTTAATGGGGCCCTATAGGGTCTTAGGGGATCCTATGGGGCGTATATTAGGTCTCTATGGTGCTTAATGAGGACCTATGGGGTCTAACGGGGTCATATGGGGCATCTATGGGCTTTAATGAGGACCTCTGGGGTCTAAGGGGTTCCTATGGGGTTTATTGGGGATCCGTATGGGGGGTACATAGAGACTATGGGAATTGATGGGGTCCGTAAGGGGTGTAATGGGGAGTTATGAGGTATTAATGGGGTTTGATGTGTGTATATGTGTGTGTATATATATATATATCCCTTATACCCCATATCCATCCTGTTGTTCCTATTGCAGTGCTGATGCCTTTATTAATCCTCCCTGCTTTCCATCCTCACATGCTGCACGTTGGATTCCTCCACTGAGTCCAGATTGTTGCCGCTCCGCATCCATGTGTGTCAGCTCAGCATCTGTGTGCACAATGAAACACCAGTCACCGATTGGCTGCAGGATCATCTTATTGCCTGCAGGACCCCATTGTGTGCGGTAGGATCATCCCGTGCCTGAAGGACCCCATTGTGTGCGGTAGGATCATCTATCTCCATCATCATCACCTCCATCATAATAATAATGGCCAATTGCTAATAATGCTCCGTCAAATACTAATTCCGCTTTAGAGCTAGTAAAGCTCCAGTGTTAATAATAAGACTCCATTGCCAATAAATAAGAGTCCATTCCCAATAAATAAGACTCCATTGCTAATTAGTATCCATTGCCAATAAATTAAACTCCATTGCTAATAAGTAAGAGTCCATTTCCAATAAATAAGAATCCACTGCTAATTAGACTCCAATGCTAATTACTATGACTCCATTGCCAATAAATAAGACTCTACTGCCAATAAATAAGACTCCATTGCAAAGGAAGACTATATTGCTAATAAATAAGACTCCATTGCTAATAAATAAGACTCCATTGACAATAATTAAGATTCAGTTCCTAATCAATAAATCTCCATTGGTAATAATGAGATTCCATTGTGAATAAGTAAGGCTCCACTGCCAATTAATGAGTCTCCATTGCCAAGAAATTGAACTCCATTGCCAATAAATAGAACTCCAAGGCCAATAATTAAGAATCCATTGCCAATAAATAAGACTCCATTGCCAATAAATAAGACTCCATTGCCAATAAATAAGACTCCATTGCCAATAATAATACTACACTGCCAATGAAAAAGACTACGTTGTGAATAATTAAGACACCATTCCCAATAATTAAGACCCTATTACCAATTAATAAGACTCCATTGCCAATAAATAAGACTCCTTTGGAAATAAATAAGACTCCATTGCTATGTGCGTATATATTTGTGCGTATATATCTGTGTGCATGTATATATCTGTGTGCATGTATATATCTGTGTGCATGTATATATCTGTGTGTGTATATCTGTGTGTGTATATCTGTGTGTGTATATCTGTGTGTGTATATCTGTGTGTCTATATCTGTGTGTCTATATCTGTGTGTCTATATCTGTGTGTCTATATCTCTATGTGTGTATATCTCTATGTGTGTATATCTGTGTGTGTGTTTATATCTCTGTGCGTTTATATCTGTGTGTGTATATGTCTGTGTGTGTATATATCTGTGTGTGTATATCTGTGTTTGTATATCTGTGCCTGTATATATCTGTGTGTATATATCAGTTTGTGTATATCTCTGTGTGTGTATATCTCTGTGTGTGTATATCTGCGTGTGTATATCTGTGTGTGTGTATATCTGTGTGTGTGTATATCTGTGTGTGTGTATATCTGTGTGTGTATATCTGTGTGTGTATATCTGTGTGTGTTTATATCTGTGTGTGTATATATTCGTTTGTATATATCTGTGTGTGTATATCTGCGTGTGTATATCCGCGTGTGTATATCTGTTTGTATATATCTTTTTGTATATATGTGTTTGTATATATCTGTGAGTGTTTATATCTGTGTGTATATATCTGTGTGCGTATATATCTGCGTGCGTATATATCTGCGTGCGTGTATATCTGCGTGTGTATATCTGCGTGTGTATATCTGCGTGTGTGTATCTGCGTGTGTGTATATCCGTGTGTGTATATCTGTGTGTGTGTATATCTGTTTGTATATATTATTGTGTGTATATGTCTGTGTTTGTATATGTCTGTGTTTGTATATGTCTGTGTTTGTATATGTCTGTGTTTGTATATGTCTGTGTGTGTATATCTGTGTGTGTATATCTGTGTGCGTGTATATCTGTGCCTGTGTATATCTGTGTGTGTATCTCTGTGTGTGTATCTCTGTGTGTATATATCTGTTTGTGTGTATATCTGTGCGCGTGTATATCTGTGCGCGTATATCTCTGTGCGCGTATATCTCTGTGCGCGTGTATCTCTGTGTGTGTGTATCTCTGTGTGTGTGTATCTCTGTGTGTGTATCTCTGTGTGTGTATATATCTGTGTGTGTATATCTCTGTGTGTGTATATCTCTGTGTGTGTATATATCTGTGTGTGTATATATCTGTGTGTGTATATATCTGTGTGTGTATATCTGTGTGTGTATCTGTGTGTGTGTATAATAATACACCCCTCACACCGCATACTCACCCTGTTGTTTCTCTTGCAGTACTGAAGCCTTTATTAATCCGCCCTGTACGTTGGATTCCTCCACTGAGTCCAGATCGTTGCCGCTCCGCATCCATGTGTGTCAGCTCAGCATCTGTGTGCACAATGAAACACCAGTCACCGATTGGCTGCAGGATCATCTTATTGCCTGCAGGACCCCATTGTGTGCGGTAGGATCATCCCGTGCCTGAAGGACCCCATTGTGTGCGGTAGGATCATCTATCTCCATCATCATCACCTCCATCGTAATAATAATGGCCAATTGCTAATTAATAATGCTCCGTCAAATACTAATTCCGCTTTAGAGCTAGTAAAGTTCCAGTGTTAATAATAAGACTCCATTGCCAATAAATAAGAGTCCATTCCCAATAAGTGTCTCCATTGCTAATTAGTATCCATTGCCAATAAATTAAACTCCATTGCTAATAAGTAAGAGTCCATTTCCAATAAATAAGACTCCACTGCCAATAAATAAGACTCCATTGCAAAGGAAGACTATATTGCTAATAAATAAGACTCCATTGCTAATAAATAAGACTCCATTGACAATAATTAAGATTCACTTCCTAATAAATAATTCTCATTGGTAATAATGAGATTCCATTGTGAATAAGTAAGGCTCCACTGCCAATTAATGAGTCTTCATTGCCAAGAAATTGAACTCCATTGCCAATAAATAGAACTCCAAGGCCAATAAATAAGACTCCATTGCCAACAATTTAGACTCCTTTGACAACAATTAAGACTCCATTCCTTATTAGACTCCGCTGCCAATAAATAAGACTGCATTGCTTATAATTAAGACTCCATTGCTGATAAATAAGAGTTCATTGCTAATATGTAAGTCTGCATTGCAAATAAATAAGATTCCATTCCTAATAAATAAGACTCCATTGTTAATAATTAAGACTCATTTGCTAATAAATTAAGACCCTATTGCCAATAAATGAGACTCCACTGCTAATAAATGAGACTCCACTGCTAATAAATAAGACTCCATTGCCAATAAATAGACTCCATTGCCAATAAATAATGCTCCATTGCCAATAATAATACTATATTGCCAATGAAAAAGACTACATTGTGAATAATTAAGACACCATTCCCAATAATTAAGACCCTATTACCAATTAATAAGACTCCATTGCCAATAAATAAGACTCCTTTGGAAATAATTAAGACTCCATTGCTATGTGCGTATATATCTGTGTGCATGTATGTATCTGTGTGTGTATATCTGTGTGTGTATATCTGTGTGTGTATATCTGTGTGTGTGTGTATATCTGTGTGTGTATATCTGTGTGTGTATATCTGTGTGTGTATATCTGTGTGTGTATATCTGTGTGCGTATATCTGTGTGCGTATATCTGTGTGTGTGTATATCTGTCTGTATATATCTGTGTGTGTATATCTGTGTGTATATATCTGTGTGTGTGTATGTCTGTGTGCGTGTATATCTGTGTGCATGTATATATTTGTGTGTGTATATCTGTGTGTGTATATCTGTGTGTGTGTATATCTGTGTGTGTGTATTTATCTGTGTGTGTATATATCTGTGTGTCTATATATCTGTGTGTGTATATATATGTGTGTGTATATATCTGTGTGTCTATATATCTGTGTGTCTATATATCTGTGTGTCTATATATCTGTGTGTCTATATATCTGTGTGTCTATATATCTGTGTGTCTATATATACGTGTGTCTATATATCTGTGTGTCTATATATATGTGTGTCTATATATATGTGTGTCTATATATCTGTGTGTGTGTATCTGTGTGTGTGTATCTGTGTGTGTGTATCTGTGTGTGTGTATCTGTGTGTGTGTATCTGTGCCTGTATATATCTGTGCGTATATATCTGTGCGTGTATATCTGTGTGTGTATATATCTGTGTGCGTATATATCTGTGTGCGTATATATCTGTGTGCGTATATATCTGTGTGCGTATATATCTGTGTGCGTATATATCTGTGCGTGTATATATCTGTGCGTGTGTATATCTGTGCGTGTGTATATCTGTGCGTGTGTTTATCTGTGCGTGTGTTTATCTGTGCGTGTGTATCTGTGCGTGTGTGTCTATAAATGTGGGGGCGTGTCTATAAATGTGGATGTGTCTATAAATGTGGGCGTGTCTATAAATGGGGGCGTGTGTCTATAAATGTGGGGGTGTGTCGATAAATGTGGGGTTGTGTGTATCTGTGTGTGTGTATCTGTGTGTTTATATCTGTGTGTATATATCTGTGTGTGTATATCTGTTTGTGTATCTCTGTGTGTGTGTATCTCTGTGTGTATATATCTCTGTGTGTATATATCTCTGTGTGTATATATCTCTGTGTGTATATATCTCTGTGTGTATATCTGTGTGTGTATATCTGTGCGTGTATATATCTGTGTGCGTGTATGTCTGTGTGCGTCTATATCAGTGTGCGTCTATATCTGTGTGCATGTATATATCTGTGTGTGTATATCTGTGTGTGTGTTTATATCTGTGTGTCTATATTTGTTTGTATATATCTGTGTGTGTGTATATGTGTGTGTATATCTGTGTGTGTATATATCTGCATATGTATATCTGTGTGTGTATATATCTGTTTCTATATATCTGTGTGTGTATATCTGTGTGTGTGTATATCTTTTTGTATATATCTGTTTGTATATATCTGTGAGTGTTTATTTCTGTGTGTATATATCTGTGTGTGTATATCTGTTTGCGTATATATCTGTGTGCGTATATATCTGCGTGTGTATATCTGCGTGTGTATATCTGTTTGTATATATCTTTTTGTATATATCTGTGTGTGTATATATCTGTGTGCGTATATATCTGTGTGCGTATATATCTGTGTGCATATATATCTGTGTGCGTATATATCTGTTTGTGTATATGTCTGTGTTTGTATATGTCTGTGTGTGTATATATCTGTGTGTGTATATCTGTGTTTGTGTGTATATCTCTGTGTGTATATCTGTGTGTGTGTATATCTGTGCCTGTATATATCTGTGCCTGTATATATCTGTGCTTGTATATATCTGTGTGTATATATCTGTGTGTGTATATCTGTGTGTATATATCTGTTTGTGTATATCTGTGTGTATATATCTGTGTGTATATATCTGTGTGTATATATCTGTGTGTATATCTGTTTGCGTGTATATCTGTGTGCGTATATATCTGTGCGTGGATATATCTGTGCGCGTATATCTCTGTGCGTGTATATCTGTGTGTGTATATCTGTGTGTGTGTATATCTGTGTGTGTGTATATCTGTGTGTGTGTATATCTGTGTGTGTGTATATCTGTGTGCGTGTATATCTGTGCGCGTATATCTCTGTGCGCGTATATCTCTGTGCGTGTATATCTGTGTGTGTATATATCTGTGTGTGTATATATCTGTGTGTGTATATATCTGTGTGTGTATATCTGTGTGTGTATCTGTGTGTGTGTATAATAATACACCCCTCACACCGCATACTCACCCTGTTGTTCCTCTTGCAGTGCTGAAGCCTTTATTAATCCTCCCTGCTTTCCTTCCTCACATGCTGTACGTTGGATTCCTCCACTGAGTCCAGATTGTTGCCGCTCCGCATCCATGTGTGTCAGCTCAGCATCTGTGTGCACAATGAAACACCAGTCACCGATTGGCTGCAGGATCATCTTATTGCCTGCAGGACCCCATTGTGTGCGGTAGGATCATCCCGTGCCTGAAGGACCCCATTGTGTGCGGTAGGATCATCTATCTCCATCATCATCACCTCCATCCTAATAATAATGGCCAATTGCTAATTAATAATGCTCCGTCAAATACTAATTCCGCTTTAGAGCTAGTAAAGTTTCAGTGTTAATAATAAGACTCCATTGCCAATAAATAAGAGTCCATTCCCAATAAATAAGACTCCATTGCTAATTAGTATCCATTGCCAATAAATTAAACTCCATTGCTAATAAGTAAGAGTCCATTTCCAATAAATAAGACTCCACTGCCAATAAATAAGACTCCATTGCAAAGGAAGACTATATTGCTAATAAATAAGACTCTAATTCTAATAAATAAGACTCCATTGACAATAACTAAGACTGCATTGACAATAATTTAGATTCACTTCCTAATAAATAAGTCTCCATTGGTAATAATGAGATTCCATTGTGAATAAGTAAGGCTCCACTGCCAATTAATGAGTCTCCATTGCCAAGAAATTGAACTCCATTGCCAATAAATAGAACTCCAAGGCCAATAAATAAGACTCCATTGCTAATTAATAAGACTCCATTGCCAATAAATAAGACTCCATTGCTAATTAATAAGACTCAATAGCTAATAAAGAAAACTCCATTGCCAATAAATAGACCTTATAGCCAAGAAATAATGCTCCATTGCCAATAATAATACTATATTGCCAATGAAAAAGACTACATTGTGAATAATTAAGACACCATTCCCAATAATTAAGACCCTATTACCAATTAATAAGACTCCATTGCCAATAAATAAGACTCCTTTGGAAATAAATAAGACTCCATTGCTATGTGCGTATATATTTGTGCGTATATATCTGTGTGCATGTATATATCTGTGTGTGTATATCTGTGTGTGTGTGTATATCTGTGTGTGTATATATCTGTGTGTGTATATCTGTGCGTGTATATCTGTGTGCGTATATCTGTGTGCGTATATATCTGTGTGCGTATATATCTGTGTGCGTATATATCTGTGTGCGTATATATCTGTGTGCGTATATATCTGTGTGCGTATATATCTGTGTGCGTATATATCTGTGTGCGTATATACCTGTGTGCGTATATATCTGTTTGTGTATATGTCTGTGTTTGTATATGTCTGTGTGTGTATATATCTGTGTGTGTATATCTGTGTGTGTATATCTGTGTTTGTATATCTGTGTTTGTGTGTATATCTCTGTGTGTATATCTGTGTGTGTGTATATCTGTGCCTGTATATATCTGTGCTTGTATATATCTGTGCTTGTATATATCTGTGTGTATATATCTGTGTGTATATATCTGTGTGTGTATATCTGTGTGTATATATCTGTTTGTGTATATCTGTGTGTATATATCTGTTTGTGTATATATCTGTGTGTATATCTGTGTGCGTGTATATCTGTGTGCGTATATATCTGTGCGCGTATATATCTGTGCGCGTGTATATCTGTGCGCGTGTATATCTGTGCGCGTGTATATCTGTGCGCGTATATATCTGTGCGCGTATATATCTGTGCGCGTATATATCTGTGCGTGTATATCTGTGCGTGTATATCTGTGCGTGTATATCTGTGCGTGTATATCTGTGTGTGTGTATATCTGTGTGTGTGTATCTGTGTGTGTATATCTGTGTGTGTGTATATCTGTGCGTGTGTATCTGTGTGTGTGTATCTGTGTGTGTATCTGTGTGTGTGTATCTGTGTGTGTATCTGTGTGAGTATATATCTGTGTGTGTATATCTGTGTGTATATATGTCTGTGTGTATATATCTCTGTGTGTATATATCTGTGTGTATATCTCTGTGTGTATATCTGTGTGTGTATATATCTGTGTGCGTGTATGTCTGTGTGCGTCTATATCTGTGTGCGTCTATATCTGTGTGCGTCTATATCTGTGTGCGTCTATATCTGTGTGCATGTATATATCTGTGTGTGTATATCTGTGTGTGTATATCTGTGTGTGTATATATCTGTGTGTGTTTATCTGTGTGTGTGTATATATCTCTGTGTTTATATATCTCTGTGTGTATATATCTCTGTGTGTATATATCACTGTCGGTATATATCTCTGTATGTATATATCTGTGTGTGTGTATCTGTGTGTGTGTATCTCTGTGTGTGTCTATAAATGTTTGTGTGTCTATAAGTGCGTGTGTGTCTATAAAAAATGTGTGTGTGTGTCTATAAAAAATGTGTGTGCGTGTCTATAAGTGCGTGTGTGTCTATAAATGGGGGTATGTCTATGTGTGTGTGAGTGTGTGTGTCTATAAATGTGGGTGTGTGTCTATAAGTGTGTGTGTGTGTCTATAAGTGTGTGTGTGTGTCTATAAGTGTGTGTGTGTTTCTATAAGTGTGTGTGTGTGTCTATAAGTGTGTGTGGGTGTCTATAAGTGTGTGTGTGTCTATAAGTGTGTGTGTCTGTGTGTGTGTCTGTAAGTGTGGGGGTGTGTCTATAAATGTGGGGGTGTGTCTATAAATGTGGGGGTGTCTATAAATGTGTGTGTGTCTACAAGTGTGTGTGTGTGTATAAGTGTTTGTGTGTTTCTATAAGTGTGTGTGTGTGTCTATAAGTGTGTGTGTGTCTGTGTGTGTGTCTATAAGTGTGGGGGGGTGTCTATAAATGTGGGTGTGTCTATAAATGTGTGTGTGTGTGTCTATAAGTGTGGGTGTGTGTCCATAAGTGTGGGGGGGTGTCTATAAATGTGGCGGCGTCTATAAACGTGGGGGTGTGTATATCTGTGTGCGTGTATATCTGTGTGCGTTTATATCTGTGTGTGTATATCTGTGTGTGTATCTGTGTGTGTGTATAATAATACACCCCTCACACCGCAAACTCACCCTGTTGTTCCTATTGCAGTGCTGATGCCTTTATTAATCCTCCCTGCTTTCCATCCTCACATGCTGCACGTTGGATTCCTCCACTGAGTCCAGATTGTTGCCGCTCCGCATCCATGTGTGTCAGCTCAGCATCTGTGTGCACAATGAAACACCAGTCACCGATTGGCTGCAGGATCATCTTATTGCCTGCAGGACCCCATTGTGTGCGGTAGGATCATCCCGTGCCTGAAGGACCCCATTGTGTGCGGTAGGATCATCTATCTCCATCATCATCACCTCCATCGTAATAATAATGGCCAATTGCTAATTAATAATGCTCCGTCAAATACTAATTCCGCTTTAGAGCTAGTAAAGTTCCAGTGCTAATAATAAGACTCCATTGCCAATAAATAAGAGTCCATTCCCAATAAATAAGACTCCATTGCTAATTAATAAGAATCTATTGCCAATAAATAAGACTCTACTGCCAGTAACTAAGACTCCATTGACAATAAATAAATGTCTGTTGCTAATTAATAAGACACCATTGCTAATAACTAAGACTCCATTGCCAATAAGTAAGACTCCATTGACAATAAATAAGACTCCATTGCCAATAAATAAGACTCCATTCCCAATAAATAAGACTCCATTGCTAATAAATAAGACTCCATTGCCAATAAATAAGACTCCATAGCCAATAAATAAGACTCCATTGCTAATCAGATTCCATTGCTAATAATGCAGACTCCATTGCCAATCAATCAGCCTCCATCCATGTTACTCACTCAGTGCCTGCTTGTGTTCCCAGCCCTATTCCTGCAGGTAACAGCATTGTTCACAGTGTGGTACCTGCAGATGTGGGCAGCGCCTTCATTGCCGTGTCGTGTCCAACAGGTGCCAGCAGAGCCCCGAGAGATGCGCGGCTCCCGATGAGAACAGCGAGGAACAGAAACCTGCATTGCCTGGAACGCCTCGGAACTCAACTTTGCTGAGCGGGAATTGCCTGCCCTGCAGGTAAGAGCAGCACACACTGACTGTGTTGGATCTGTTCCTTAGTGGGACTTGAGCTCATGAGCCAGAGCTCATTGCTGCACTGCAGTGCTGAATGCTGAGTGCAGTGCCCTTCTTGCTGCCCCCAATGGCAGCCATTGCCTTCTGCCCCCCAACTACAGCCTATGCATTGCGCCCCCCAAGTACAGCCTAAGGATTGCACCCCCTAAGTGCCACCTTCCTCTTCTGCTGCCAAGTCCAGCCATCCTCTTCTACCCCAATTACAGCCTATGCATCACGCCCCGCAATTACAGCCTATGCATCGCATCCCCCAAGTACAGCCTATGCATTGCGCCCCCTAATTGCTGCCATCCTATTCTGCCCCCCAAGTACAGCCTATGCGTTGAGACCCCTAATTGCTGCCATCCTGTTTTTCCCCCCAAGTACAGCCTAAGCGTTGAGACCCCTAATTGCTGCCATCCTCTTCTTCCCCCCAAGTACAGCCTATGCGTTGAGACCCCTAAGTGCTGCCATCCTCTTCTTCCCCCCAAGTACAGCCTATGCGTTGAAACCCCTAAGTGCTGCCATTCTCTTCTGCCCCCCAAGTACAGCCTAAGCATCGCGCCCCGTAATTGCTGCCATCCTCTTCTGCCCCCCAAGTACAGCCTATGCGTTGAGACCCCTAAGTGCTGCCATTCTCTTCTGCCCCCCAATTACAGCCTATGCATTGCGCCCCCCAGTACAGCCTATGCATCGAACCCCCAAGTACAGCCTATGCATCGCGCCCCCTAATTGCTGCCATCCTCTTCTTCCCCCAAAGTACAGCCTAAGCGTTGAGACCCCTAAGTGCTGCCATCCTCTTCTGCCCCCCAAGTACAGCCTATGCGTCGCACCTCTAAAAGCCGCCATCCTCTTCTGCCCCCCAAGTACAGCCTAAGCGTTGAGACCCCTAAGTGCTGCCATCCTCTTCTGCCCCCCAAGTACAGCCTATGCGTCGCACCTCCAAATGCTGCCATCTTTTTCTGCCCCCCAAGTACAGCCTATGCATCGCGCCCCCCAATTACATCCTATGCATCGTGCCCCGCAATTACAGCCTATGCATCGAGCCCCCCAAGTACAGCTTATGCATCGCGCTCCCTAATTGCTGCCATCCTCTTCTTCCCCCCAAGTACAGCCTAAGCGTTGAGACCCCTAAGTGCAGCCATCCTCTTCTGCCCCCCAAGTACAGCCTAAGCGTAGCACCTCTAAAAGCCGCCATCCTCTTCTGCCCCCCAAGTACAGCCTACGCTTCGCACCTCTAAAAGTCGCCATCCTCTTTTGCCCCCCAAGTACAGCCTATGCGTTGAGACCCCTAAGTGCCACCATCCTCTTCTGCCCCCCAAGTACAGCCTATGCGTTGAAACCCCTAAGTGCTGCCATTCTCTTCTGCCCCCCAAGTACAGCCTATGCATCGAGCCCCCAAAGTACAGCCTATGTATCGCACCCCCCAAGTACAGCCTATGCATTGAGACTCCTAAGTGCTGCCATTCTCTCCTGCCCCCCAATTACAGCCTATGCATCGAGCCCCCCAAGTACAGCCTATGCATCGCGCCCCCTTATTGCTGCCATCCTCTTCTTCCCCCCAAGTACAGCCTATGCGTTGAGACCCCTAAGTGCTGCCATCCTGTTCTTCCCCCCAAGTACAGCCTAAGCGTCGCGCCCCCCAAGTGGCACCATCCTCTTTTGCCCCCCAATTACAGCCTATGCGTTGAGACCCCTAAGTGCTGCTATTCTCTTCTGGCCCCCAAGTACAGCCTATGCATTGCGCCCCCCAAGTACAGCCTATGCATCGAGCCCCCAAGTACAGCCTAAGCATCGCGCCCCCCAAGTCCAGCCTATATGTTGCGCCCCATAAGTGCCGCCATCACATTCTGCCCCCAGGTCGATCCATCATATTCTGCCCCCCAAGTTCGTTTCTGTTCCCCCGTGGTTCCATTCAGTTCTTTATTGGTGCTGCTGCTCCTCCATTGCAGTTCTGCGTTGTGTCCCCCAGGTTGTTGCTCCCATTGCTGTTAATAGGGCTGCAAAGCAAAGGGAGATTCAGATTGCTGCTGTCAATGTCCTATATGATACCTATAAGGTTTAATGGGGCTTACGGAGTCTTATGGAATCCTATGGGGCCTATGTGGGGTATCTATGGGGTCTAATGTGGGCGTATGGGGTCTTATGATATCATTTGGGGCTTCTATGGGCTCTCTATGGGGTTTAATAGGTCCCTATAGGGTCTTAGGGGATCCTATGGGGCGTATGTTAGGTCTCTATGGTGCTTAATGAGGACCTATGGGGTCTAATGGGGTCATATGGGGCATCTATGGGCTTTAATGAGGACCTCTGGGGTCTAAGGGGGTCCTATGGGGTTTATTGGGGATCCGTATGGGGGGTACATAGAGACTATGGGAATTGATGGGGTCCGTAAGGGGTGTAATGGGGAGTTATGGGTTATTAATGGGGTTTGATGTGTGTATATGTGTGTGTATATATATATATCCCTTATACCCCATATCCATCCTGTTGTTCCTATTGCAGTGCTGATGCCTTTATTAATCCTCCCTGCTTTCCATCCTCACATGCTGCACGTTGGATTCCTCCACTGAGTCCAGATTGTTGCCGCTCCGCATCCATGTGTGTCAGCTCAGCATCTGTGTGCACAATGAAACACCAGTCACCGATTGGCTGCAGGATCATCTTATTGCCTGCAGGACCCCATTGTGTGCGGTAGGATCATCCCGTGCCTGAAGGACCCCATTGTGTGCGGTAGGATCATCTATCTCCATCATCATCACCTCCATCATAATAATAATGGCCAATTGCTAATTAATAATGCTCCGTCAAATACTAATTCCGCTTTAGAGCTAGTAAAGCTCCAGTGTTAATAATAAGACTCCATTGCCAATAAATAAGAGTCCATTCCCAATAAATAAGACTCCATTGCTAATTAGTATCCATTGCCAGTAACTTAAACTCCATTGCTAATAAGTAAGAGTCTATTTCCAATAAATAAGACTCCACTGCCAATAAATAAGACTCCATTGCAAAGGAAGACTATATTGCTAATAAATAAGACTCCAATTCTAATAAATAAGACTCCATTGCTAATAACTAAGACTGCATTGACAAGAATTAAGATTCACTTCCTAATCAATAAATCTCCATTGGTAATAATGAGATTCCATTGTGAATAAGTAAGGCTCCACTGCCAATTAATGAGTCTCCATTGCCAAGAAATTGAACTCCATTGCCAATAAATTGACCTCGAAGGCCAATAAATAAGACTCCATTGCTAATTAATAAGACTCCATTGCCAACAATTTAGACTCCTTTGACAACAATTAAGACTCCATTCCTTATTAGACTCCACTGCCAATAAATAACACTGCATTGCTTATAATTAAGACTCCGTTGCTGATAAATGAGTTCATTGCTAATATGTAAGTCTGCATTGCAAATAAATAAGATTCCATTCCTAATAAATACGACTGCATTGTTAATAATTAAGACTCATTTGCTAATAAATTAAGACCCTATTGCCAATAAATAAGACTCCACTGCTAATAAATGAGACTCCACTGCTAATAAATAAGACTCCATTGCCAATAAATAGACTCCATTGCCAATAAATAATGCTCCATTGCCAATAAGAATACTATATTGCCAATGAAAAAGACTACATTGTGAATAATTAAGACACCATTCCCAATAATTAAGACCCTATTACCAATTAATAAGACTCCATTGCCAATAAATAAGACTCCTTTGGAAATAAATAAGACTCCATTGCTATGTGCGTATATATTTGTGCGTATATATCTGTGTGCATGTATATATCTGTGTGTGTATATCTGTGTGCATGTATATATCTGTGTGTGTATATCTCTATGTGTGTATATCTCTATGTGTGTATATCTGTGTGTGTGTATATCTGTGTGTGTGTATATATCTGTGTGTGTTTGTGTGTGTATATATTCGTTTGTATATATCTGTGTGTGTATATCTGCGTGTGTATATATCTGTGTATGTATATATCTGTGTGTGTTTATATCTGTGTGTGTATATATTCGTTTGTATATATCTGTGTGTGTATATCTGTGTGTGTATATATCTGTTTATATATATCTGTGTGTGTATATCTGTGTGTGTATATATCTGTTTATATATATCTGTGTGTGTATATCTGTGTGTGTGTATATCTGTTTGTATATATCTTTTTGTATATATCTGTGTGCGTATATATCTGCTTGTATATATTATTGTGTGTATATGTCTGTGTTTGTATGTCTGTGTGTGTATATATCTGTGTGTGTATATCTGTGTTTGTATATCTGTGTGTGTGTGTATATCTGTGTGTGTGTATATCTGTGTGTGTGTATATTTGTGTGTGTATATCTGTGTGTGTGTATATCTGTTTGTATATATCTTTTTGTATATATCTGTTTGTATATATCTGTGTGCGTATATATCTGTGTGCGTATATATCTGTGTGCGTATATGTCTGTGTTTGTATATGTCTGTGTGTGTGTATATCTGTGTGTGTATATCTGTGTTTGTATATCTGTGTGTGTGTGTATATCTCTGTGTGTATATCTGTGTGCGTGTATATCTGTGTGTGTGTATATCTGTGTGTGTGTATATCTGTGTGTGTATATCTGTGTGTATATATCTGTGCCTGTATATATCTGTGCTTGTATATATCTGTGTGTGTATATCTGTGTGTATATCTGTGTGTGTGTATAATAATACACCCCTCACACCGCATACTCACCGTGTTGTTCCTCTTGCAGTACTGAAGCCTTTATTAATCCGCCCTGTACGTTGGATTCCTCCACTGAGTCCAGATTGTTGCCGCTCCGCATCCATGTGTGTCAGCTCAGCATCTGTGTGCACAATGAAACACCAGTCACCGATTGGCTGCAGGATCATCTTATTGCCTGCAGGACCCCATTGTGTGCGGTAGGATCATCCCGTGCCTGAAGGACCCCATTGTGTGCGGTAGGATCATCTATCTCCATCATCATCACCTCCATCGTAATAATAATGGCCAATTGCTAATTAATAACGCTCCGTCAAATACTAATTCCGCTTTAGAGCTAGTAAAGCTCCAGTGTTAATAATAAGACTCCATTGCCAATAAATAAGAGTCCATTCCCAATAAATAAGACTCCATTGCTAATTAGTATCCATTGCCAATAAATTAAACTCCATTGCTAATAAGTAAGAGTCTTTTTCCAATAAATAAGAATCCACTGCTAATTAGACTCCTTAGCTAATTACTATGACTCCATTGCCAATAAATAAGACTCCACTGCCAATAACTAAGACTCCATTGCAAAGGAAGACTATATTGCTAATAAATAAGACTCCAATTCTAATAAATAAGACTCCATTGCTAATAACTAAGACTGCATTGACAAGAATTAAGATTCACTTCCTAATAAATAAGTCTCCATTGGTAATAATGAGATTCCATTGTGAATAAGTAAGGCTCCACTGCCAATTAATGAGTCTCCATTGCCAAGAAATTGAACTCCATTGCCAATAAATTGACCTCGAAGGCCAATAAATAAGACTCCATGGCTAATAAATAAGACTCCATTGCCAATAAATAAGACTCCATTGCTAATTAGACTCCATTGCTAATAATGCAGACTCCATTGCCAATCAATCAGCCTCCATCCATGTTACTCACTCAGTGCCTGCTTGTGTTCCCAGCCCTATTGCTGCAGGTAACAGCATTGTTCACAGTGTGGTACCTGCAGATGTGGGCAGCGCCTTCATTGCCGTGTCGTGTCCAACAGGTGCCAGCAGAGCCCCGAGAGATGCGCGGCTCCCGATGAGAACAGCGAGGAACAGAAACCTGCATTGCCTGGAACGCCTCGGAACTCAACTTTGCTGAGCGGGAATTGCCTGCCCTGCAGGTAAGAGCAGCACACACTGACTGTGTTGGATCTGTTCCTTAGTGGGACTTGAGCTCATGAGCCAGAGCTCATTGCTGCACTGCAGTGCTGAATGCTGAGTGCAGTGCCCTTCTTGCTGCCCCCAATGGCAGCCATTGCCTTCTGCCCCCCAACTACAGCCTATGCATTGCGCCCCCCAAGTACAGCCTAAGGATTGCACCCCCTAAGTGCCACCTTCCTCCTCTGCTGCCCAAGTCCAGCCATCCTCTTCTGCCCCCCAAGTACAGCCTAAGCATTGCGCCCCCCAAGTGCCACCATCCTCTTCTGCCCCCCAAGTACAGCCTATGCGTTGAGACCCCTAAGTGCTGCCATCCTCTTCTGCCCCCCAAGTACAGCCTATGCGTTGAGACCCCTAAGTGCTGCCATCCTCTTCTGCCCCCCAAGTACAGCCTATGCGTCGCACCTCTAAAAGCCGCCATCCTCTTCTGCCCCCCAAGTACAGCCTAAGCGTTGAGACCTCTAAGTGCTGCCATTCTCTTCTGCCCCCCAAGTACAGCCTAAGCGTCGCACCTCTAAAAGTCGCCATCCTCTTTTGCCCCCCAAGTACAGCCTATGCGTTGAGACCCCTAAGTGCCACCATCCTCTTCTGCCCCCCAAGTACAGCCTATGCGTTGAAACCCCTACGTTCTGCCATTCTCTTCTGCCCCCCAAGTACAGCCTAAGCATCGCGCCCCGTAATTGCTGCCATCCTCTTCTGCCCCCCAAGTACAGCCTATGCATCGAGCCCCCCAAGTACAGCCTATGTATCGCACCCCCCAAGTACAGCCTATGCATTGAGACCCCTAAGTGCTGCCATTCTCTTCTGCCCCCAAGTACAGCCTAAGCATCGCGCCCCCTAATTGCTGCCATCCTGTTCTTCCCCCCAAGTACAGCCTAAGCGTCGCGCCCCCCAAGTGCCTCCATCCTATTTTGCCCCCCAATTACAGCCTATGCATTGAGACCCCTAAGTGCTGCCATTCTCTTCTGCCCCCCAAGTACAGCCTATGCATCGAGCCCCCAAGTACAGCCTAAGCATCGCGCCCCCCAAGTCCAGCCTATATGTTACGCCCCATAAGTGCCGCCATCACATTCTGCCCCCAGGTCCATCCATCATATTCTGCCCCCCAAGTTCGTTTCTGTTCCCCCGTGGTTCCATTCAGTTCTTTATTGCTGCTGTTGCTCCTCCATTGCAGTTCTGCGTTGTGTCCCCCAGGTTGTTGCTCCCATTGCTGTTAATAGGGCTGCAAAGCAAAGGGAGATTCAGATTGCTGCTGTGAATGTCCTATATGGTCTCTATAAGGTTCATTGAGGCTTATGGAGTCTTATGGGATCCTATGGGGCCTATGTGGGGTATCTATGGGGTCTAATGTGGGCGTATGGGGTCTTATGATATCATTTGGGGCTTCTATGGGCTCTCTATGGGGTTTAATGGGGCCCTATAGGGTCTTAGGGGATCCTATGGGGCGTATATTAGGTCTCTATGGTGCATAATGAGGACCTATGGGGTCTAATGGGGTCTTATGGGGCATCTATGGGCTTTAATGAGGACCTCTGGGGTCTAAGGGGGTCCTATGGGGTTTATTGGGGATCCGTATGGGGGGTACATAGAGACTATGGGAATTGATGGGGTCCGTAAGGGGTGTAATGGGGAGTTATGGGGTATTAATGGGGTTTGATGTGTGTATATGTGTGTGTATATATATATATCCCTTATACCCCATATCCATCCTGTTGTTCCTATTGCAGTGCTGATGCCTTTATTAATCCTCCCTGCTTTCCATCCTCACATGCTGCACGTTGGATTCCTCCACTGAGTCCAGATTGTTGCCGCTCCGCATCCATGTGTGTCAGCTCAGCATCTGTGTGCACAATGAAACACCAGTCACCGATTGGCTGCAGGATCATCTTATTGCCTGCAGGACCCCATTGTGTGCGGTAGGATCATCCCGTGCCTGCAGGACCCCATTGTGTGCGGTAGGATCATCTATCTCCATCGTCATCACCTCCATCCTAATAATAATGGCCAATTGCTAATTAATAATGCTCCGTCAAATACTAATTCCGCTTTAGAGCTAGTAAAGTTCCAGTGCTAATAATAAGACTCCATTGCCAATAAATAAGACTCCATTCCCAATAAATAAGACTCCATTGCTAATTAGTATCCATTGCCAATAAATTAAACTCCATTGCTAATAAGTAAGAGTCCATTTCCAATAAATAAGACTCCACTGCCAATAAATAAGACTCCATTGCAAAGGAAGACTATATTGCTAATAAATAAGACTCCAATTCTAATAAATAAGACTCCATTGCTAATAACTAAGACTGCATTGACAATAATTAAGATTCACTTCCTAATAAATAAGTCTCCATTGGTAATAATGAGATTCCATTGTGAATAAGTAAGGCTCCACTGCCAATTAATGAGTCTCCATTGCCAAGAAATTGAACTCCAAGGCCAATAAATAAGACTCCATTGCCAATAAATAGACTCCATTGCCAATAAATAATGCTCCATTGCCAATAAGAATACTATATTGCCAATGAAAAAGACTACATTGTGAATAATTAAGACACCATTCCCAATAATTAAGACCCTATTACCAATTAATAAGACTCCATTGCCAATAAATAAGACTCCATTGCCAATAAATAAGACTCCATTGCTAATTAGATTCCATTGCTAATAATGCAGACTCCATTGCCAATCAATCAGCCTCCATCCATGTTACTCACTCAGTGCCTGCTTGTGTTCCCAGCCCTATTGCTGCAGGTAACAGCATTGTTCACAGTGTGGTACCTGCAGATGTGGGCAGCGCCTTCATTGCCGTGTCGTGTCCAACAGGTGCCAGCAGAGCCCCGAGAGATGCGCGGCTCCCGATGAGAACAGCGAGGAACAGAAACCTGCATTGCCTGGAACGCCTCGGAACTCAACTTTGCTGAGCGGGAATTGCCTGCCCTGCAGGTAAGAGCAGCACACACTGACTGTGTTGGATCTGTTCCTTAGTGGGACA